>NC_091630.1:28900220-29203251 GCF_027580195.1 Bos mutus | reverse complement strand
CTGCACTGTAGACAGATTCTTTACTGTCTGAGCCACCAGAGAAGCCCCGGGTGCTCAGAAACATAGATAATTGTAAAACACAGAGAAATAGAAAGTAATGTTTTGAGAATTTATTACCTTTGTTTTTAATAGAATTTATTTAATTGCAAGCTCATAGAATTTAACCATTAATAACATCTGAGTTTAACATATCCTGAAAATTTTCTGAAAATTTAGCAGTCATATATGATGTCAGTACAAAATGATTCTTGTAGGTACTGGCCTAAGTAAGCATATTTGTGCATTTCTTAGATATAAATATTAGTTGGTAACTTAATTCATCCGATTAAATAATAAAATAAAACTGGTAAGAAAGCACAATTTAAACTATTTTTTATTTTGTACTAAAAAAAATGTGATGCCCTGTTTTAAACAAATTATATAACCTTTCAAGAGTTAAATGTGTTATTGATTAAAAGGATGATATAATATATACCCTTTCTGAAAGTAGTAGACAGGACCAACCTTAGAACTCTTTCAGGCTTGTGAATAAAGATTCCATATATTAGACACTGATCAAAGTAATATACCACTTTTAGTCTTGGCGAACTCAGTTTATCTTACTAATCAACTGCAACACAATTAAGATGGGAGCCTTCAGGATTTGTATGGAGAAAAGATGAAGTAGAAATGAACTCTTAGGAAAATCTATTTTGTTAATTCCCTTGCTTTAAATTATGCTCAAGATATTCTGTAGAGTTTATCTCACTTCAAAATTTTATCTTTGGATTATTTCTGTATGGTCTAGAAAGTTTAGTTACAGCCTCAGACTTTCACATCACAGCAGATGAAGTGACTGAGTTCCACAATCTGGCATGTACTTGATATAATGTGTGCTGCCAAAAATTGCAGTGTCTGTTCTCCTTTCTTTAATATAGAGGAAAGTGAAGATACTTCAGTACACTCAGAAAAAAAAAATGCTAAATCCTCTATTTTAATCTGTTTTATTTCTGCATAAAACACTTAGATTGTTATGATATATTGGTTATTAAGTTATGATTTCTCAGCTCCAAACATAACCTTCTATAGTCCTCTTGAAAGGCTGCGCCTGGGAATCTGAAAACCACCTTTTTGCTTTGTCAGCTGCTTCCTGCTAACCTTTGCCAATAGGTATACTAACAGAAAACTAAAAAACTAGGGAGAGAGAGTATCTTCTTCCTGTTTGTTTCTGGTTGACTTCCTGTTTCTGGAAGCATTTCTCTGGCAATACTTCTTACACTGGCATTGGCACTTTGTACCCACCACAACAGTTGAATCCAGCTTGTATTAAAACAAATTTCATGCCCTTTCAGACACACCAACCCCAGTTGGCCAGCACATTCTCAGCAGAGTTCAGTGTCCCAGTTCAACATGACCTCTCCTGTAAAGTTGGAGATATCATCAGTAGCTGAGCTCTGTCCCCTTCTTTATCTGTTCCTGCCTTCTGTCTGTGAAGTTGTTCAAACTTCAAGTTCTAATAATTCCATTGCTTTCTCCCTTTATTCTCCAGTGCTAGGAGTAGAAACTGTTTCCTACTTAGTGCTCATTATATTTTCAGTTACCTAATTAAAACACAAAAGTAATAGCTATTGGGATTTCTGCTTCCTGAATGTACCCTGACATTAAAAAGTCTCATACTATGACCTAGTTGGATTTATTGCTGGGATACAAATATGCAACATATGCAAATCAATAAATGTGATATGCTACATTAACAGAATGAAGGAAAGCATACCATCTTAATAAATAGAGAAAAGTGTTTGACAAAGTCAACATCCTTTTATGATAAAAACTCTCAACAAACTAGATATAGAAAGAATGTACCTCAACATAATGAAGGCCATATATGAAAAGCCCCTTTCCCTAGTGCCTCAGATGCTAAAGAATCTGCCTGCAATGCAGGAGACCCAGATTCAATGCCTGGGTCAGGAAGATCCCCTGGAGAAGGGAATGGCAACCCACTCCAGTATTCTTGCCTATGGACAGAGGAGCCTGGTGGGCTACAGTCCATGGGGTCACAAAAGGCAGACACTACTGAGTGACTAACACTTTCACTTCTCATGAAATGCCCACAGCTTATATCACACTCAGTGGCTTAAATAAAAAAAAGAAGCTTTTATTCTACGATCAGGAAGAAGACAAGGTTTCTTATCTTGTCTGAGTGTATTTTATTTGAAATTTTGTACACTAAAATAACTAAATGTCATCAGTTTTAGTTATCCTATGCTGCACTGTGAATGACAAAAAGACATGGCAGTCTATGCAGATATTTCAACCAAGAAGTTCTAGAGACCTGGGTTTCTATTTCTCCTCCACTGAGTACTGACTCTTTAAAATTGAGTCTTTCTTTTCTATGTATAAAATGGGATAAGGCTGTTTATTACATCAAAGAGCTGGCATATTAGTGAATAAGGTAATTGTTAACTATTCAGGTTTATGTTATCAATTATTTATCATAATAAACAAGTGACATCTTTAATTCAATGAAAATCATTGTTTAACTCAATATATACATAAATTAATTAAATTAACGTAAGATCTATCTTCCTTTCACTAGAAAATTATATATTTCTTAAAGTTTTTAAAATGTCAGAAGTATACACTCATATAAAATATATAAAATAATTTTCCATTTGTAGTATATTACTATTTAATAGGAATTCAGTCAAATTTGAAATAAGTTTATTGTGCTAATTATAATTTTTAAGAAAGAAGTTTAAGACCCAACACAATTTTAATACATTGAGAATCAATTAGAGTGGAATGTAAAGTGTTTGCTAATGCCTGCTGCCAAGATAATAAGCCACCTAATTTTGCAAGACTTAGTTCCTTGGGATAAATATTTGGGTTATCTGTCTTAAAGTTAAAATATTTATACTTTCTACTTTAATTTTAAAACCACATTAGATGTGTTCAATAAGTATCTGAGAGACTTTTGGTATACACAGGAAAATCCATCAGCTGGCGAGCCTCATTTTCAGTAAATGAAAGTAGAAGAAAGCTCTAATTACTGTATATTGTACAGAAACTTTCAAACCACAGCTGCATGCTACCAATACTTTTTAAAAATCTTGAAGTAATCAAATCTGTTCTTATTGGTATTTTAAAACCTTATGGCAACCACTCCAGTACTCTTGCCTGGAAAATCCCATGGACGAAGGAGCCTGGTTGGCTGCAGTCCATGGGGTCGCTAAGAGTCGGACACAACTGAGTGACTTCACTCTCACTTTTCACTTTCCTGCATTGGAGAAGGAAATGGCAACCCACTCCAGTGTTTTTGTCTGGAGAATCCCAGGGATGGGGGAGCCTCGTGGGCTGATGTCTATGGGGTCATACAGAGTCGGACACGACTGAAGTGACTTAGCAGCATACCCAACAGTTCCTCCCTCTGAAAATGTAGTTAGAGATTACTGTATATTAAATCATCATTGGTGTCATCAGAGATATCCATGGAGTGCTTATCTATAAAAAGTAACATTTTCATATGTTAGCATATAAATAATAAAATAATAGATTATTTTACTAAATTTTAATTCTATGCCAGAATATTACAGCAGTCCTTCATGTGCATAACCTCACTTATTCTTTACAAAAATATTTTGAAATAGTTACCTTCATTGTCACCATTTTACAGATGATGAAATTAAGGAGGAAACAAGTAAGGTAACTCATCCCAAATCCCAGAGCTATCCCACAGCTACAGACATTTCCAGACAGCTTTTCTGACTCCACATACCCAAGGGCTTTACTATTCACTTTATTAATAAATAAAACAGAATTTTAAAGAATTATTTAAAAACTGAAGATTTCTCATCAAGCTTAGGGGAAAAGCATGTGGTACTTGGAAGAGAATTCAATTATCAGTTTCACAATGGAAAGGCCATGATCCCTGAAGGAAGAGATACGAAAGGAAAGAATGAAAACCAGTTGATCTAATACACCTGGAGCATGTGACGGATGAAACCTCTTTTTGTAGAGAGAGCAGGTGTGTATGGTATGGTACTTCCAACTGATTAATTTGGCTTTATGATCTATAAAACTGTGATGGGAATTGCAGAAATTGGCCAGGGCAGGGGAGAATAGAAAGATGTTAAAAAGGTGGCATCAAAGATCGGAACTCAATGCCTAAGGGCCAGGACTGAAATAAATAAGTGAGCCACAGTGTAAGAAAGGATATAGAATGTTGTCTTTAATGATTATTTCAAAAGCCAAGTACATATGGCAAAACTGAAACTCTGCTAACAACATATTTTTGGAAGAAATGTTTTTCTATATATAAATAGATGTTTATACATACGATATATATATATGTGTGTGTGCATATGTTCATATATCTTGCTTAATTTTTGGTGAAGTGTGTGTGTGTGTGTGTGTGTGTGCATATACAGCTATTGCAACAAAGGACAGGGCACAACAATCTTTAATGCTGAAAAAAGAATCTAAATGGAATTGGATTGCCCTTGGCAAAGCTGAAATGTGTCTCTGATTAGTGTTCTAGCTAGAGTTGCTGAAAAACTGAACAACCGAAACTTATATGGTGGGAAAAATTGGCTACTCATAAAAATACAGACTGGGAGCTAGATATGAAAGCAGTCATGTTTAAAAGAAGAGCAGCACAAAGTGATCCCACAGGGAAGAAGGACAAGGGGCACAATGAAAAGTCATAGTCAACATTTTTCTGTTTCATTTCCCTAATTTTTTATTAGTTTTACTGAATATTGTTAAAATCTAAAAACAGTTTTATCTATACTATGGAAAGATTTGCCATGTGACTTGGTAATTAAAGCAAGCATAGTTTTCCCCCTAAATCTAGTGTTAGGCATTGCCAGTAAACTATGTGGGAGGGAAAAGTCCACAGTGGAGCTAAGTACCACTGAAATCTAAGCATTATCCAAGACTGATATAAGAATAAATGTAAAGCTAAGAGGAGAGATGGTGCCATTTTGCCTTACAGGAGAATATTCTATTTCCTGAAGAAAGAAGGATTATCTGGTAAAGCAGATTTACAACCTGTAACACACAAGCTTCTGAGCCAGGGAAGGAATACTTGTAACATAAATATATAAATATATACAATGTATAGTTAATAAGGTAAAATAAGACTATGACATTTGGGGACTTGTTTAGTGAAATACAATAAGCAGGCAATAATTTTCAGAAAATATAAGAATCCATCAGCTTTCAGATAGAAAATTAACAGAGTGCTAATCCTATCATAATATATATATATATGTAGATATATGTGATAAATGGTAAATGTGACAATGAACCTAGTTTTTTTTTGTTGCAATAAGTTGAACTCATGCTTAGCTCTAAAGTTTTATTCAAATAATCTATCACTCCTTTCCTCTGTCACTTGGTTGGTTGTAATAAATAGTTGATAAAAGGTTTGAGTGAATATGAGGAAAAAGTTGAAGACAGCCTTGGGTCATTCTAACATGGGTCAGGAAATATTATTAACTCGTTCACTAAAAATCTATTTATTCATTCATGTGCTAGACCATATAGATCTGGTTCTACGAACACCAAGAATAAACAGATTTGATAAAATTTATTCATAGGAAAAGAAATAAGAAAGTTTTTGTAAGGATAAAAAGAAGAGTAAATTAATGTTAAGATATAAGGCATTATGGGAGCATAAAGAAAACCAGTTAAAATGGTAACATGGAACATTTCTCAGGGAAGGCATACATAACATAAATTTTAAAGAACAAATAGAATTTACTGCCTAAAAATTTAGGTTCAGAGGATACAAGATGACAAGACATTGAAAGCAGAATGAACAGTTCAAGAATATATTTTAAAATAAGAGAGGATATTGTCAAGAGCTGGAAGGAGTATGAGATTTTATCCTACTTGCAAGGTAATAAATTATTTTCTGTAGTTTCATGCATGTTGTACAAGACAGGAGACTCCAGAGCCAAAGACCTGTTATCACTCACAGTATTATCAGTACCAACATTTTCACATTTTGCACTGGATCTCCAAGCTCCAAATTCCCACAGGAAAAAGTGAGGGGAGGCTGATGATGCGTGTAAACACAATGGATAAAGGAAAGAAACATTGCTTTGGGGGAGCATGAATCTTTTACAATGAATAATGATGTGCCTGTCGACACTATTTTGTCTGGGAGACACTATCTCCATCTTCCAGCACCTGAAGCAGCCTTCCTTTTACTCCTGAGGGAGATACTAGTTCTATCTTATATGAAGTTTAAAAGTTTCCCCCTGCAGAGTATTCATGTGCTCTGGATGTGCTTTGGTGATTCAAGGGTCCCTATGTAGAGATTTCATTTTCCTACTGTAGTTTTCAGCAGTAGTGATCAATTTTAATAATGTCTAGTCTTTGCAGGAAGTACTAATTGATATGATAAGGATCTTGAATTTTTACTGCTCCTGGGTTATTTTCCCCTAAGCAAGAGGTAAGGCAGATGGCATATGATTTTGCTCTATCGCAGGAAACATGAACATAGTTTTCCTAGTTCCTCTTTCACAGATGGAGTTTTCTTAGAATAACCAGGCTTTGTACAAGAGTTCAGATTCCAACTGCCACAACTCTGTGCACCTAGGCACCCTTTTAACATTCACATATGGATATTACATATTCTGCCTCTAACGCTGAGAGCCTGTATCAGCATTTGAAACTCCAGCTGGCTGTTTCAGCATTAAATCATGCTTACAGTTCTGACACTGGTTTCTCTTTTTATTTTTGGAAATTAGAACTTAATTACATTATTTCAAGCCCAGATACATTTTCTGTTGCTGGTGGTCTTATAGTTTATATGTTCATTTCTTGGATGATTTTATTCAATTTTATGAGTTTAAATGCTATGCATATGCTGAGTCCCTAATTAACATGCCTAGTCCAAATGTCATCCCTGAATTCTACTCATATATCCAGGTGCTTTCTTGAAATAACTATGTCAATGCTAAGATAACTAAGAGACTTCTCAAAATTATCTAAACTGAATTGTCTTAACTCACACTCCCACTCTTAAGAACATGTTTTCCCTCTTGCATTTTTCCCATATTAGTAAACAATTCTGTTCTTCAGTTTGCTCAGGCAGAAGCTATTGGAGAAATACATGACTCCCTTCTTTCTTTCAAATTCATGTTAAACTGTCTAAAACTATTGTTGAATCATCTTAAATATGTATAGAACTTAACCACTTCTCCCTGTGGCTCAGCTGGTAAAGAATCCGCCTGCAGTGCAGGAGGACCTGATTTGATCCCTGGGTTGGGAAGATCCCCTGGAGAAGGGAAAGGTTTCCCACTCCAGTATTCTGGACTGGAGAATTCCATGCACTGTATAGTCCATGGGGTCGCAAAGAGCTGGCCATGGCTGAGCGACTTTCACTTTCACACTTTAACCACTTCTCAGTACATCACCCATACTGGGTCAAAGTCCAAGGACTTTAACTGTTATCTTTACAAATTTGTCATCCTACTTTCACTTTATTCCTCTACTGCCCTAAAGTCAACAGGGTAGTCTGAGTGACCTTTTTGCTTTTTTTTTTTTTTTTGCCACACCACACCAGTGACACAGGATCTTAGTTTCCCACCAGGGATTGAACCTGGGCCCTCAGTAGTGATAGCAGTTTCCTAACCACTAGATCACCAGGGAATTCCCTGAGTGACCCTTTTAAAATCTAAATTATGTGATGTTGCTCTTCAGTTTCAAATTCTCAAATAACTTTCCAGTTCTTCAGAGTGAACCCTAATACATGTCTCAGGAGTTACAAGGTGATAAATGATCTATTCCATGCCCCCATCTTTCTGAACACTTTCCTTCTCATTCTTCACACCATTCTTTGACATGTCAGGTTGGATCATGTGAAATAGGTGTTTTGGTAGGTGAAAATCAGTCAAATTTTGGCTATTTCATATGACTTAATTTAATAAGAAAACTCTCAATTTAGGGCATTTGTACTGGGTGCTCTGTCTTTTCCCCTAATAACCACTAGAATCCCTTATTCTTATCTTTCAGGTCTAGCTTAAAAACATTTTAAAAGATAGCCTTCATTGATCTCTTTTATACCAGGGGAGTACTCCCTACCTTTATTCTTACTCTGCCTTTTTTTTTTTCTTCACCAAACATGTCACCTATTGACATTTTGTTTATTCATTGTCTTTATGTCTTCAATATAAGCTCCTTGAGGACAATGTCTGTTTAACACATGTAGTGCCTTAACTTAGTGACATCAGCCAGATGACCAAACAAGACATTCCTTATCATATTCCCTTCTACAACAATTGGGCATTCATCTATGGGAAAAAGTGTCTTTGTAGGAGCTGTAGGATCCATCATCATATGCCTGAGGTTCAGAGAGGAGTCTCATCTATTTGCCCAAGATTATGCACAGATTAAGCTAAAAAGCCTCTTGATGAAAGTGGAAGAGGAGAGTGAAAAAGTTGGCTTAAAGCTCAACATTCAGAAAATGAAGATCATGGCATCTGGTCCCATCACTTCATGGGAAATAGATGGGGAAACAGTGTCAGACTTTATTTTTGGGGCTCCAAAATCACTGCAGATGGTGACTGCAACCATGAAATTAAAAGACACTTACTCCTTGGAAGGAAAGTTATGACTAACCTAGATAGCATATTTAAGAAGCAGAGATATTACTTTGCCAACAAAGATCCGTCTAATCAAGGCTATGGTTTTTCCTGTGGTCAAGTATCGATGTGAGAGTTGGACTGTGAAGAAAGCTAAGCACCTAAGAATTGATGCTTTTGAACTGTGGTGTTGGAGAAGACTCTTGAGAGTCCCTTGGACTGCAAGGAGATCCAACTAGGCCATCCTAAAGGAGATCAGTCCTGAGTGTTCATTGGAAGGACTGATGCTGAGGCTGAAACTCCAGTACTTTGGCCACCTCATGCAAAGAGTTGACTCATTTGAAAAGACCCTGATGCTGGGAGGGATTGGGGGCAGGAGGAGAAGGGGACGACAGAGGATGAGATGGCTGGATGGCATCACCAACTCGTTAGACATGAGTCTGGGTGAACTCCAGGAGTTGGTGATGGACAGGGGGGCCTGGCGTGCTGCGATTCATGGGGTCACAAAGAGTCGGACATGACTGAGCGACTGAACTGAACTGGTGCACAGATTAGTACTTCCCTGGTGGTTCAGTGGATAAGACTCCACGATCTCAATGAAAGAGGCCTGGGTTTGATTCCTGGTCAGAGAACTAGAACCCACATGCCATAACTAAGAGTTCACATGCTGCACCTAAAAAAAAAAGCTCTCATGCCACAATTAAGCCTGGCATATCCAAATAAATAAATGTTAACAAAAGGGTTAGGTACAGATTGCTTAAATATGACACTAAGTGTTTAATCAATAAAATAATAAATGTCAGTCTTCATTATAATTGAAAAATGGTTTTTGAAAGATACTGCTGAGAAAATAAAAAGACAAGTCATGGTGTCAGCCTATTTGTTTGTAAATAATAGGCTTGATAAAGGTATTGTTCCAATACCATAAAAATGACTCAAAATTCAGTAATACCAATACAAATAATATGTTTTATAAAATGCAAATTTGAAAAGGCTCTTCCCCAAGAAAGATAAACATTTGACAAACAGGTACATGAAAAGATATTCAACATTATTAGCCATTAATGAAAAGAAAAAAATAAAACCAGCATGTAATACCAAAGATTGACCAAAACAAGTATTAGTGAGGGTAAGGTATAACTGGAATTCTCATCAACTCTTGTTGAGAATGTAAAATGCTATAACCATATTTAAAACCTACAAAGCAGCTGCCTAAAATTTAAACAAAAACCTACCATAAGATACACTCATATCATTGATAGATATCATAACCAAGAAAAATAATAGCATAAGTCCATACAAAGACTTTAATGTGGATATTCATAGTAGTTTTAGTTGTAAGAGTGTAAAACTAGAAACAATCCAAATATTTAACATCAGGTCAATGGAAAAAGAAACTATGATGTATGCATACAGTGCAATCTTACTTATCAATAAAAAAGTATTAATTACCTATATATGTGCTATAAAGATGGATCTTAAAATCATTATGTTGAATGAAAGAGTCCAAACAAAAAAATGGTACAAAATATTCTATTAACATTAAGTTGTAGAAATTCACACTAATCTATATAGGGATAAAATACATCAATGCTTGTTTAGAGATGAAGTAGGGGGATGGTGTCAGAAATGATCAGAGGGGCATAACAAATAGGCAGAAGAAAACTTTTGGGGAGTGATGGATATATTATCTTGACTGTGGATAATGTTTTCACAACAATATGTGTATATTAAAATGTATCAATTTGAATTGTTTTAAATGTGCACTAGGCCAATTCTACCTCATAAAATCTCTTCTTAAAAGAAAATGTAAAATAACAGTAAAAGGAATAAGACATAGATGAAACTGTCACCTGAATTCTTGTTATTAAAGTTGTTAATATTATCATCAACCTTATTACAAGGGTGCACTAAGGTTATAATATTATTATAATAATATACAATTATTCAGTACTTATAATTGTTCAATTATATAATAATTGTGCTAAGTCACTGCAGTCACGTCCAGACTCTTTGTAACCCTGTGGATCGCAGCCCACCAGGCCCCCCTGTCCATGGGATTCTTTATGCAAGAATACTGGAATGGGTTGCCATTTCCTCCTCCAGATACAGAAATTTCTATATTATTATTACCTTGTTATTATTGCTAAACAAAGAGTTAGTGCTGTATCCTGGCAACAAACACTTAAATGGAAACATGTTTTATTATAAGCTTCCTCTATCTTATGAAAGTAAATGTGTTCGTCTGAATGGACAATTTTTTTTAGGATTTATTATGTGGACTCTTAACCAAATGCTAATGTCTTGAACAAATGTGCAGACTCAAAAATATTTTTTTCAATCTAAAATTCTCATATTGTTGCAGTGAAAAGGATAAAAAGAGAAATGAGCTTTACTTTTCTTTCCTGAGATCAAAGAAGACAGAGAGAACAGTGAGCAGGCCTGATGACTCTTGTTTCTAAATTCTTCCTAATCTGTTCAATTCAGTTGCTCAGTCGTGTCTGACTCTTTGCGACTCCATGGATTGCAGCACTCCAAGCTTCCCTGTCCATCTGTAACTAGGTTTGCTTTTTTGCCCCCTAACTCTGCATGAGCTACATTTTGCACCTATTATCTTTTGACTCTATGGTAATTACATCCTGTATCTGGTGCTCACATTTACAGCACTCTCTTCACAGACCACCCCTGTAGTTTTCCTCTTTTTGCTTTATAGAAAGAAGGCCATAGCACAGTACACCAAAGACAATGGACCCAACTGTCAGGCTGCCAGATTGCCAGACCAAATTACCAGACTGCCTGACCTGTCACCCATAACTGCTTTTGAAACAATGCAAGAGGAGGAGGAATACAAGTTCCTTATACCTGTGTTCTTCATCACTGACCCCTGACTGTGAGCCCTCATTTATATAATCTCCCAGCTTTATCATGGAAGTGGGACACAGCTCTTGAAGTACACGTTTACTGTGTTCTCCCCTCCCCTCACTGGAGATTAAAGCCACCTTTCTATTTCTTCCAACCCTGTCTCTATATTTTTTTAATTTGGCTTCAGTGAGCAGAGAGAGCCAAGATTTTGGAGGCAAAAATATCAGCTTTCTATTGACGCTAAATACCTAGGAATTTGGCTAAGAAATTTCTGCAGGAAACTGAATTAGATATATTATTTCCAGAAATTCTAATTAAAATAAAATTTAGCAAAGGAACTTAAAAGAACAAAGAAAAATGAATACTTAACATGTCCTTAAGATCAATTATCTCAAACATGAAATATTTTAGGCAATCATCTGCCAAATGTTGCATCATAATCACTTTCTAACTATAATTTCTCACAACTTTTGGCAGTGTGAATATTTTATGATATTGCTCAAAAATCTACATACTATAAATATCAAAGTAATAGTATGAAAGTGTTTAGAAAAGTGACTTGCATTCTTACTCAAGTGTATGGTATATGACATATAATACACACACACACACACATATATATATGGCATACATATTTGTTTGTCATGGATAGAATTTAAGACAGGTGTCATGAACTCAAGAACTTTGGGGCTTCCCAGCTGGCACAGTGGTAAAGAATACACTTGCCAATTCAAGAGACACAACAGACATGGGTTTGATCCTGGGTCAGGAAGATACCCTGGAGTAGGAAATGACAACCCACTCCAGTTCCCTTGCCTGGAAAATTTCATGGACAGAGGAGCCTAGTAGGCTACAGTTCATGGGGTCACAAAGATTTGGACCTGACTGAGCATCACACAGCAGCAAGAACTTTGTCCATGGATAATTTCTGTGATGCTTATAGAGGTGGATTTAATATGAGACAACACTGTTTTGTGGTTAAAATATAAAATTCATATAACACATGTAAAAAATCAAGTTTTACTGAAAAGTCTAATATCATTAAAATTTGAAGATTGACAGCATTTATTAAGACAGTTGTAAAGGAAAATAAACCTTTTGATTTATGTATTAAAATGGCTTAATAAGGTACTGTTGCTAACTCAGGAAGCTTTTAAAGATAAGGGAACTATTGAATTCCTTTTATTTTTAACATGTTAGAATTAAGCCGTAAAAATATAGGACCCTTGCTTTATCCACTTACATATTTGAAGTGCCTAGAACATGGTCTGATTTATAATAAGTGCTTAATTTAAATATCTATATATCTTATCTGTCATATATCTATATTTTTGTTATCTTGGCTTTATAAAATATTATCAATTAAAAAAGATAATTTCTTATTACAGAAATGACTGATTCAGTGACCTGAAATTCATAAAATCTTTTAAAAATTGTAGTGATAAGAAAATTTTATTAACTGTTTTGAATGCTTATAAAGAACAACAATAAATCATTAACAACAAGAAGATATTTTTAGTGAACCAAGCTTTTATGTCATTTTCAAATAGCTGCAATGAACTAGAAAATTATTATACCATTGAAGAGACAGTGCATTAGATGTTACAATAAATCATTTACTGAAGACTAATAGAGTTTAAATTAAATTCATTTATAATTAAGTTCAAAGGAACTTTGAACACACTGCTTGATTTGAGAAAATATGTTTGATACAAATTTCAGTATTTGCAATGGCATTAACACTTCAAAAATATTTTTAAAGTATCACACAAAAATTGGTGCACTATGTACAAGAGCTGAATGAATTTAGCAGACTTCCCTGGGTTAAACAGTTTTGATGGAATTGGAAAATGACAATATAACTTTTCTTTTACATAAGAAGAGAAGTAATTTAAATAAATTTTGATGAATCTAAGGATTATTGAGATCTTTTCTGTATAAACAACATCAAGGAATCAAAGAACATTTGCCCCAAATCATTAAGTTGTTGTTGTTAATGCTACAGTCACTAAGAGACATGGGTTTGCTGACAAAGGTCTGTATAGTTAAACCTATGGTTTTTCCAGTAGTCATGTATAAATGTGAGAACTGGACCATAAAGAAGGCTGAGCACCGAAGAACTGATGCTTTCAAACTGTGGTCCTGGAGAGGACTCTTGAGAGTTCCTTGGACAACAAGGAGATCAAACCAGTCAATTGTAAAGAAGTCAACTCTGAATATTCATTGAAAGGACAGATGCTGAAGCTCCAATACTTTGGCCACCTAATGCAAACAGCTGACTCACTGGAAAAGACCCTGACAATGGGAAAGATTGAGGGCAGGAGGAAAAGGGGGTGACAGAGAATAAGATGATTGGATAGCATCATTGACTCAATGGAGGTGAGTTTGAGCAAACTCCGGGAGATAGGGAAGGACAGGAAGCCTAGCATTCTGCAGCCCGCGGGGTCGGAAAGAGTCAGACACAACTAAGCGACTGAACAACAATGGTGTTGTGTTTGACTCCTTTGAGACCCCATGAACTGTAGCCTGCCAGTCTCCTCTGTCCTTGAAATTTCCCAGGCAAGAGTATTGGAGTGGGTTGCCTTTCCCTTCTCCAGGGGATCTTCCCAACCCAGGGATCGAACCCAGGTCTTTGGCATTGCAGGCGGATTCTTTACCAGCTGAGCCACAAATCAGCCACCAGGGAAAGCCCAAAATCATTTAGTTAGGTCCCATTTTACAAAAGAGGAGATTTTCTTGATACTTCAATTACTCAGATGGAAACTTTTCATGCAGAGGTACTTAGTAGTGGAAATGGCATCACAGAGTAAACAAGCAACTATATCACATTAAAGGAAATAGGAACACAGAGCTTCCCCGTATTATCATTGATGCATGGCATATTTCTAACTATGGAACAAGCCTTCCGTTCAACGACCATTCAGAGAACCTATCGACCACAATGGAAGAATTTGACCATTGCTATATATTTTGATATATCATAAATAATCAACATCTAATTATCTCCTGAAGTGGGGCTTGATGAGAGAAGGCATATTGGTATTTTAAGTTGAAGATGCTAAGCCAGGAGATAGGCTGAGAAAAAAGGCTCCCACTCCAGCATGCAAACACTTTAGGTAAACAATTTACCTGAATCATAAGACTAAATTAAGAGTATAGTTGAAAATTTCAAGCTTGTATTTGGTCAATAATGAAAAGAAGGAAAAAAAAATTACAAATGTTGTAGGTAACAAGGAAGATAACTTGTGCAGGATTGTTTTATTTACTTAATTTTAGTGAAAGATTATGTAAAACAAATTTGAATAATTTCTCACAAATTTTAACAGGATGAAGACACAAAAGAGTTTATGTAAGGTCACTCAATTGAGAGGTATGAATGAATGCTTACTCTGAGATTTACATATGCAGAAATTTTTCTTGGTATTATTAAACAACCTGTAATGAGAACATATTTGAAGCAGATAGATCTGGTATCAAATCTTAGGACGATTGTTTAGTAGCCAAGAGACTAGGGGCAGATGTGTGCATATATAAGCCTCATTTGCCTTACCTAAAAAATGGGGAATATGAAAATCAGGAATACTGTATGAAAGTTTCTAATATGATGTGATAATTCCATGAATTACTTTACAACAACTACTACTACTGGGCTTCCTTGGGGGCTCAGGTGGTAAAGAATCCACTTTCAATGCAGGAGACCTGGGTTCAATCCCTGGGTTTGGAAGATCCCCTGGAGAAGGGAACGTCTACGCACTCCAGTATTCTGGACTGGAGAACTCCATGGACAGAGGAGCCTGGAAGAATATAGTCCACGGCGTTGCAAAGAGTCCAGACATGACTGAGCGACTTTCACCTTCACTACCACTACTATTATTGCCACGAGGTGGCACTAGTGGTAAAGAAGCCGCTAGCCAGTGCAGTAGAGGTGGAAGACCTAGGTTCCATCCCTGGGTTGGGAAGATCCTTGAAGCAGGGCATGGCAATCCACTCCAGTATTCTTGCCTGGAAAATTCCATAGGGTTGCAAAGAATCTGACACAACTGGGCACAACTACAGGATGACAACTACTGCTACTACTATTACTTGTATCCCTACTGATACTAACTTTCTTAAGTATAAACCAGGGATTATAGATTTTGTTGAGAAAGAAAAATGAGCAGGTACAAAGTAAAGAGAGCAAAAGATAATAGAGTGCACAGTTTAGGGCTGTGAGATAATAAAATACATATATTTATATATTGGTCTCTGTCCCTGGTTCCTGACATGCAACTCCTAAAATGCTTATAATTTCCTAATTATAAGAACACTACAGGAACATCTATTGTTCTAATATTTATTTCTGACCTTGGTTCCTGACGCATGACTACTGAAATCCTTGTAAACTCCTCAGTGATAAGAACATGAGCAACAACTTTTGTTCTATTGAGGTGACTCAGAGCAAACTGCGATGACTCCTGGATGAGATCTGCTCACCAGAAAGACCAAGTCATTTGTAGAGGGTTGGAAGTTTTAGCCCTCTTCCCATCTTCCAGAGTGGTGAGAGAGACTAGAATTGAAGTCAGTAATAGATCATGCATATGTAAGGAAGCCTCAATAAAACCCCAGCAGTGGGAAGTCCAGAGAGCTTCTGTGTTGGCAAATACATCCACACCAGGAGGCTAAAACATATTAACTCAAGACGGACAAAAACTCCAGTGCCCGGGACCCTTTCAGAACTTACTCTGTGTATCTCTTCATCAGGCTGTTTATTTGTATCCTCTGTCATATTCTTTAATAAACTGCTAAACATAATTAAATGTTTCTGAGGTCTGTGAGTACTCTAGCAAGTTAATAGAATCCAAGGAAGGGGGTTTTTGAAGTCTGAATTCATAGCCAGTAAGTTAGAAGCACAAGTGATCCTTTAGACTTGTTAAATGGTGTCTGAAGCTGGGAGAGGAGGGCAGTCTTTGAGGGACCGAGCCCTTAACTCATGAGATCTGACTATCACCAGGAAGAAAATGTTAGAATGAGTTAAATTGTGGACACCCAACTGGTGTCACAGAGAATTGCTTGTTGTGGGGGAGAAACCTCCACACATTTGGTGACCAGAAGTGTCAGAAGTGAAGGGTTCTGTGTAAGTAGTAGGGGGATTCACAGGGAAGAGAAACAATAGGGGAGAATTGTTTGTTTTATTTATTTTTGTTTGTTTGTTTTTCCCTACATAGGAAAGACAGAACTGAGTTTTTAATAGAAAATAAATTTTTATAAAAACTCACAAATCTTAGTGGGGGAATTTAGCATATCTACTTGATAGAAAAGCAAACAAAAATATGTGTAGATATAGAACATTTGAACATGATGTGATGAAACTGACATAGTTGGCATAAATAGATAACTACAAGCTAAAAGTGCAAAATATATTTGTTTCAAGTAAATTAACTTGTTTCAGGTAAATATATTTGTTTCAAGTAAATTAACCCAAATAAAGCATATTATACTCAAAAAAAAAAAAAAGTATAGGAATAGTAAAAATATACGAAGAAATAAGACTGATAAACTTAAGCAAAATTCAGAAAATCAGAAACCAGAATTGCTTCTTTGAAAAGACTAATGATATTTAGAAAATTCTGATGAAAATAATCAAGAAAAATAATAATAAATGTCATGAAAAAGTAAAAAACTTCACATCCTATCAGCATTAACAGAATTTTGAGAGGGTGTTACAAAGGTTTTATGAAAATTAATTTGAAAATTAATATTAAACTAGATAGGAATTGGAAAAGCAAAATTTACCAAAATTGACAAAAGAAAATGGAAATAACTGAATAGTTTTTTAATTATTAAGAAATTGTATTTTCCCACTACAGAAACACCAAGCTCAAAAGGGCTCAAGGGTAAATTAATCAAACATTTGTGGAACATATAAAGGCATAATTTTTTCCTAAGTTCTTTCAGAATGAAGGAAAAGGATAACCTTTGTCACCTGTTTATGTAGCCCACAGAACTTTTATAAGAACCTGTAAAAGTACACCACCATAAAGAAAAACAACAGATAAATTCTCTCACAATATTGATTCAAAAGTTTACTAAAAAAGTTATATCTCCAGTTCAGTAAATATTCACTTCTATTACTGAAAGTGTTACATGGTAAAGTTAACAAAATGGCTCAAATATCAGAAATAAAGCAATCAAGGAATTATCAATTATACTTTTGTATACAGAGAAAATTGAAATGGATCTATAAATACATCATTATTTAGTCACTAAGTACTGTCCAGCTCTTTTGTGACCTCATGGACTGTAGCCCACCAGCTCCTCTGTCCATGGGATTTCCCAGGCAAGAATATCAGACTGGGTAGCCATTCCATCTACAGGGGATCTTCCCAACCAAGACTGAATCTGCATCTCCTGCATTGCAGGCAAATTCTTTACCACTGAGTCACAAGAGAAGGCCAAATACATCATTAGAATTCCTAAATAAATTTAGTATAGATGTTGATTTAACATCAAAACAGTGGCAAAAAAGCAGGTGGGAATATAATTTTAAATGCCTTTTATAACAGAAAAATGCATTAAGTCCAATAAATGAAACACTTAAAATATGTAAGCCTAATAAAATGATAAACTATTTTGAGAGAATTTAAAAGATGCAGTACATGGAGAATAAACAATGGAAAACTTTTATTATAAAAATAAAATTTTCACACATGTTGCACAGATGAGTATATAATGAATATGTAATCTTTTACATCAAAATGTAAAAGATATACCTTACATATATTTATATATATATTGTATAAATGTATTATACGTTCAATAACATATGAACTTCTAAGAAAATTTTATAGGAAAAAGGCAAGTTTTTTCCTACCCTTTGTCAAGATGTTTTATAAAACTTTTCTAATCAAAGTGAAGATAAATATGGAC
Organism: Bos mutus; assembly: GCF_027580195.1. NCBI lineage: Eukaryota > Metazoa > Chordata > Mammalia > Artiodactyla > Bovidae > Bos > Bos mutus. Next base: position 29,184,910 of record NC_091630.1, on the reverse strand, counting down.
TAAAACAATAGCTTTTCTTAAAAAGTGACCAATGTTATATTACAAAGATGGGACTATATTGCAGTGAACAAAGATGTTTTTTAAAGCATGGTGAATGAACATGATAAAAAATAAAACTTTATCCCTATTTCAACTTATTTAAATTTATTGTAGATAAATTGTGAATATAATTCTGTATGAAGAATAATAAGCATTATACAAGATTATAACAGAGAATACTTTGATCACTTTGAGGTAAAGAAACTTTTTTTTTTGTATAGGATACAAAAAAATTAACCATTCATAAAAACATTGATGAAATAGACTACATAAAAATTAAGAATTTATATTCATTAAAAGACATTATTAAATTGTAGAGTCTAAAAGATATTTGTAAAACATAAAGGTCAAAGATTTCAGGATATCTGAAGAGATTTTATAAATCTATAAGACCAAGACAATATAATAGAAAGTGAACAAGAGATATGAATGAGCATTTCAGAAATAAAGTAAGCTAAAGTTTACTAAACAAATTCAAAGATTAATATTAGGAAAAATATTAATTCCTCATTAATATTTGGGAAAAATACAAATTAAAGGGCAAAATGCAAATTACAGCATACCAGAGGGATAAAATTAGAAAAAAATAACCTGGCAACACCAACTGTGAGAATAATTGTGGTGTATTCATAATGTGGGATGAATAAACCAGTCTGACACACAATATATAACAGAGTGAAGGGAAACATAAACATCCATGATGATTTCATTTAAATAAAAATTGACCAAAACTAATGTATTAAATATATACAAAATCTATAAAAATATTTCAGGTGTTAGATACCAACCAACGGGAAACTGTCTCACTAGAGAGAAGGCGGGCATGTGATAGGAACCTTACATTCACCTCAGCCCCTGATCCACAGAATCTTCCCAACTGTAGCAGAGGGATGCAGAGCCCAAGCAAGAGTGCCAGCCTCACTGGGAAAGGATAAAGACTGAGACATTTTAGGAATGACATTAAAGTAAAAGTAGATGCAGATAAGAAGCACCAAGATTCTGTGTAAAAATTGACTTCTGTTACTTGGCTGACCTCTGAGTTGTCTATGTACAAGATAAAACAATAAAATTCTAGTAGAGAACAGCTGCTAGAAGGAAGATACTAATATAGAGAAAATTAAGAAAACATGAATAAACAAGTTAAAATTATAGAGAATTTCAACAGGTGATTAATATCTACCAGAAAGAGTAAAATAATAGTCCTGTTAAATAGTACAGTATCTAAAATTAAGAACTCATTGCATGTAATTATCAGCAGACTAAACAAAGAGGATGAAAATAAGTAAACACAAAAGCTGAACAATTGAAAATGTGTAGGCAGAAACACAGAAAAAATATCAAAAGAGAGTTGACTACATAGTCAACAAGTAGAATATATGTATAATTAGAAGACAGGGATAATGGAGTGTTGGGAAAGATCTATATGTCCTACGGATGGTGGTTTACAGGGTGTTAATATTTTATTGAATTGTACATCTGAGGTTTGATCACTTTATTCAATGCAATCTAAAACCAATTAAAATAAATACAATGCTATTTATAAGTATTTGGGTCAATCATACATTTTAATGGGGTAGAGTTTAGGATAGCAAACCATATGGCTTCTCCGATAAGTCTTTACCATGTAGAAGCTGAAAAGAATAGAGAGATGAGTAAGGTAAATTTTCTAGAGTAAGAAAAGTAAAGTAGAACTGTAGTACTGACAAATCTAATATTTACTATGTCCAGTAATCACAAGCAAACCTATTGGCTCACAACCTAGAGCATTTTATATTATTAATGAAGTCTGTATTTGAATTGCAAAATATGGAAGCTTATTTGGTGGAACAACTCACTGGACCAAAGAATGAGCCTAACCACAGATATTAATACTTCACTTGTCTCTGTTATTCTCTTCTTGACTGTATATACTCATAAATTCTCATGGAAAAGAAAAAATATTTTTTATGCTTGAAAATATTAACTGGGTAAAAGGTAAACTTGTAATGGATGATGAAATGACAAGCATTGATGAAATGACAAGCATTCATAAAATGAAGGTAGACAAAGAAAACTATGATTTTGACAAAATTCTGATTTAGAGGAAAAAAAACTTGATTCCATTCAAAACATATTTTATTTGTACACTAGGGGAAACATAAACATCTTAAAATATGGCTCTCCTGGAAGGCAACAGTCTCTTCTCATATAAAAATATAGTACAATGCAATGACAAAAGAAAAAAACAAACAAACAAGCTATGACTACATTAAGAATCTGAAGGAAGAAGATATAGACAGAGGGTAATCAGAAAAGACTTCACAAGATAAAAAAGAAAAGACTTCATAGAGGTACTAATATTCTATTTGAATAGGAGGTTCAAGGTAGAGGATAGTGTGTAAGTAGAAAGGTGGAAGATTAGTTTGAAGATCAGCATTAGTTTATGGAGTAGCTTAGATTATATTAATAGTACCAAATTTATTGTCTAGAAATTATGGCAATAAAAAACCCTTGAGATATTTATAATGAGAAATTTAGCACTACTGCACATAAGTTACTGAAAGTATTCATTTATTTCCTTCAATACCTTAAAATATGGAACATTAATATGCATTTTTTATTTTGTTTCATTTTGTCTTTTTCTAAGTGTAAATCTTAAGCATCCTTTTTTCATTAAACATAAATATTTGTGAGTTTTACACAAGTGATTTTATGCATGTGCATTTGGCTGACTCTGTCTCAAACCAAAACACTTGATAGGAATATTGACACTTTTTTCCAATAATGTTTAATTTTCCCTTGCATCTGAGCAATTTCAGAATTGGTTTTGTGTTTGTTTGCTCAGATAGGCAGAACAAATACACTAATCAGTTTTGAATGTGAATTGTGAATGTGTTTAGCTAATACTACAGGATTTTTCATAATATTATTTCTAAAATAATCAGTTAGCTGGCCTCAGATCAACGGCTTATTCATTAACTTAATTAGCTTATGTAGGAAGTACAAAAGATGGAAAAGTGGGTGGCCACTGTAGGGGAAAGCTTTTTACTGGGAAATAAAATTAACTTTGTTTTAAAAAAAGGAGTTTATGAGGCCATTTATTTCACCACTGGGAAACCAGTTGTCCCCAGACTAGAATTGTTACCTTGGAGGGAAGACAGGGAATCAAAACAAGATAAACATGAATTTGTAGAACTCTTACTATGTGCCAGGAATTGACCTGGGGGGTTGTGATACAGTACAATACAATAAATGAAATGTAAAACATTTCTTTTAGTTCTCACTGCCACTTTGGGAAATAAGATTATTTTCCCATTTTACATATTAGAAATGGTAAAGCTGCTTGGACAAGTAGTAGGGTTTGAAAGTTAAAGAAACCAGGTGTCAGAATTAATTTCAGAGATGTCTTCAGTCACTTAAACCAGTGGCTTTTCTAATTCCTGCCTAGAAGCTCTCCTGTGTGCCCTAGAGACCTGAGGAGTCTAAAACCTTTACCTTTCTTCTGTCATTCCTCCATCCTGCTGAAATGTTCAAAACTCCTGGAATAAGTGGAAAAATCACTAAAACACAATAGACTTCTGTTATCATTTTTATATTTCAATAATTCACACAAGTCTGGCTACTCCCACCTGATCTGTTTTCTACTTCACTAATTTCCCCCTTTCCTTGTGACCATGTTTGACAAATATAACATCAGGTTGTTTTACTGAATTGTTATTTTCATTTCTAGAATATCCCATTGACTTGAATTCTATCAATGTTAGTTTCTCCTGTAATTTTCCATGTTTGCCTCTGTTTTCCTGAGTATGCAAACAAGTTATTATATTATCTCTGGTAAAACTTCCATGTCTAAATCCTCTTTGGATTTATCTCTATTTTCTTTCTTTTTTTTTTTTTTCTTGTTAGTCATTTGGATCTTCTTTAGTTTGCCACATAATTTTAAATTGAATACAGCATATTGCATTTGAAATTTGGTTAAGGTTCCAGAAGATACTATCTTCTTCCATGGAGGATTAATTTTTCTTCTGCCATGCAGTAAGAACATAAGTAGTTCATTTCTTTTAGCCAAAGACTTTATGCATTTCAAAGTGAAAGTGAAGTTGCTCAGTCGTGTCCAACTCTTTGTGACCCCATGGACGGTAGCCTACCAGGCTCCTCAGTCCATGGAATTTTCCAGGCAAGAGTACTGGAGTGGGTTGCCATTTCTCTCTCAGGGGATTTTCCCAACCTGGGGACTGAACCCCGGTCTCCTGCATTGCAGGCAGACGCTTTACTGTCTGAGCCACCAGGGAAGTGGGTTATGCATTTTAAAGGATATAGTAGTATTCATCTTAACCCTTCCTTCAAGGTCTTGGCAACTACTTCTAAGATGCGGCCATTCCTGGGTTTCAACTGGCAAAATGGGAATATTTACAATCCTCCATCTTGGCACTGTTTGAACTCAACTCTGCCATCATGCAGCTGCTAAGATTTCTACTCAGCACTTTAACTTCTCAAACCTTTACACTAGGTTTCTACCAGTTTAGTCCCACACATTTGTACTTTATGAATCAGTAAAATCCTAGAGTGGAATTTACAAACCCAATTTAAGGCTCTATGTTCGTGAATTCCCCTCTTCCCTCTGATGTTACTCCTCAAATCTCAGATTGTCTGGCAAACCTGAACTCCAATATCTTTCTCCTTAGTTTAGTAAGACTACTGTATATATATATTTTTTTCTAAATAACTGTTCCCCTGCACTGACTATCCATAGCTTGCCTCAGGGAGAAAAACAAATTAATGTGGAACTCACCTTCTCTTCTATCAGATATTGTAGCCTGCCCCATTCTGCCTGTGGTGGTTGCTCTCTATTGCCTTCAAATATTTCCTATGTGTATTTTGTTCTTTCTTTAAGAAATTGGTCCAATATAATCTACTTTGTTATGGCTGACATTACTTTCAGTAAGGTAGGCTATGTATATTTCATTTACTAGAAAAATAATAACAGAAATAATAATATTTATGAAAAAATATATTAATTTTGGAAGTGAATGGCATTTTTTTGATAGGAATTAAACTGAAAGTAACATATATATCTCAGTCCTATTTTAATTAAATAATTTCTGATCTGATAACCATGGCATTATTGTGCTACATTCAGAAGAGCACTGATTAGGGGTCAAAAGAATCATCCTTATTTCCTCCTTAGTGATCCTTTGACCTGAGGCAAGTTCTTAACTCTTATGCTTCTGGATTACTAAGTATCCACACCTTACAGTTTTGTTTTGAATGAATGTGTTGGTAATTTATATTCTGCTGTTCATTAATTTATATAATAGTGCTACCTACTGTGTATCAGGCTTCTTACTTGTTGTGGCAGATAGAGAAGACAGATAAAAGCCCTGATTTCATAACAGAAAAAAAAAAAAATCAGTAAAAGATACAGAGCATAAATAAGTTTAAATGCATAAAGATGATGATTTCATATTTTAAATATAATTTTGTGAAAAGTGACAGATGAAAGTGGAGAGGAGAATAGCATTAGAAAGGAAAGCCTCACCGAGGTTTGTTATCTGAACTGAGATTAAAAAACACAGGGGTCAAAGACATATTCAAGGCAGTGTGTCCTTGGGAGGGAGAACAGCAATCAGCGGTCACAAAGACTTTGAGAAAACCTTTTCTAAAAAGCAAAATAAAATAATCATTGTGACTACAAAATAATAAACTAGGAAGAAAGTGGTAGAATAATTTTAAAAAGGAAAGAGGCTAAACAAGATCTAAGTTATTACAGACCATGTGAAGTTTGGATTTTTACATACAGCACAATGGAACCCACAGTGGACTTGTAGAAAGGTGTATTTTTATGATGGGGTTTATGTAAAAAAAAAAAAAAAAAAAGGACCCTCACTGCTGCCATGTGGAAAAGGGGATGGCACGTTGTTAGCATGGGGATGGTATGCTGTTAGCATGGGGATGGTATGTCATTAGCATGGACAAGAATGGAGGAAGGAGGACCATTAGGAAAACACAATAGGCTTGTGAGATTTTATCCTTTAGAATAGACTGAAGAGATTGAAGACGGACAAACAGAGATTGTTCATTGTTTATTTTGGAGTTAGATCCCACCTTGATTGTGGAATTGAATGTAAGGAATAGAGATAAAATGGGAAATCAAGAGTAATGTTTGCTTTACTCAAAAATTATACTTAAATACCACAAAATTGCATTTTAAAATAAATTACTAAAACTTCTAATCATTGATAAAAATTACATTGGAAAATATCTTTATACTTGTGCCACTGAACTGTACAGATAATCTAATGTTGTATTTATTTACTGTTGACTTCAAAATTGCTCTTGCTGAATACACGAATATAAAAATAGGTAAGCCTCTCCATTTGAGTGGTTAACTACTGCTCAATATGGCCAATCAAAATTTACTCAAATGTATAGAATGAAAGCATGAAATATAAATTATGCAGCAATCATGTACAATTAATCATCAGAAGCAGTTTTCAACAGTCCTCCAAAATAAGATTCCATTGGTGCTAGTTGTATCTGTTGAGGAGATCTGTGTCTTTCTTTGGAAAAAATAAATAAATAAAATTTTACAGGGTTATGTTCTAAAGTGTGAATTAGATAGTGTTTGAGTAAATAATTTCTTTCTTCCTGATTTAAAGTGTATTTTAACAATTTTGAGAATTTTAAGTTTTGTAAAGTTCAGAATTAATTAAATAAATGATCTATTTTGAAACTTATCTCCCTAATAGGATATAACTAAGTTAATAAGTTCAAAATCTAACCAGTAATAAATGCAATATTCCCTGTGAGTTTCACATGAATTTCCTTTTCTCCCTAGTTCTCATATACTCCTTTAATTTAAAATTATCTTTTCCTCATTAGTTCTCTTAGACTGCTCTGATTCTTCATTAGTATGAGAATGTCACAGGTTCTCCTAAATAATTTGGATATACAACGCTGGAAATATGTTCTGAATAATCTTTTTGATGCAGAATTCATTGCTCACAGGACAAGGAGACTGGGGAAATACCTGCTTCCAGGCTGAGAGCCAGGTAGGTGAGGGGCAGATAGCAGGCCACTAGCAGAAGAGTCCTAGAAATCTAGAAATCATGGCTAGGATCCAGGTGGAAGGATGCCAGTTACAGTCCACAGGGAATTATCAGTAGATCAGATCAGATCAGATCAGTCGCTCAGTTGTGTCCGACTCTTTGCGACCCCATGAATCGCAGCACGCCAGGCCTCCCTGTCCATCACCAACTCTCGGAGTTCACTCAAACTCACGTCCGTCGAGTCGCTGATGCCATCCAGCCATCTCATCCTCTGTCATCCCCTTCTCCTCTTGCCCCCAATCCCTCCCAGCATCAGAGTCTTTTCCAATGAGTCAACTCTTGGCATGAGGTGGCCAAAGTACTGGAGTTTCAGCTTTAGCATCATTCCTTCCAAAGAAATCCCAGGGCTAATCTCCTTAAATTAGCAAAATTAAGATGGAATGGACAGGAATCCACTTTCCACAACAGCATTGGAAAAGCATCTTAGAATCTAGAATAAAACCCAGCTATAACAATCATGAAAAAAATCAGGTGCAAATATAAATGAGCAGAAATTAAGTGCAAAAGTGTAAGATGTGCTTAATTAGTCTTTTGGTGTAAGCTTAGGTCCAGGGTCAAGTTTATGACTTGCAGGCAAAAATTAAATTGTTTCAGTTATGAGGCAAGGAAAGAATTCCAGATAGAGTCTTCCATCTTATATTTCAAGGAGCAAATGAAACTCAGAGATAATGTTTAAGAACACATATTCACAAATATGTAAATAAATATTTAAATTGGCAACAAAAATAGTTAAAATATTAAATAATGAAAGAATTTTTCACTGTTTGCAATCTGAAAAGTGTCAGACAATTTTGTTTCTAGTAATATGCCTGGTTAGATATTTAAGATATTGACCATTGAAAAAAATAATATGAAATATTTTATGCAATTTTGGCTTATGTATAAAAGAGCTGGCTTGAGAGTAAGTGAAAACTGAAACACAGGAAGAAAGGACAGTGCTGAGCATGGAGGTCAGAAGATCACTAAAGTTACTATTGCTCTGAGAGTGATGGCAAACTTGCTAACATTGAGTTTTCAGCTTTGGTTTGCAGAACACAATATTTAGACTCTAGTTAGGGAGTCTTGCAGGAAGTTGGGACTTCCATAATACAGGGTTTCATCCTCAACGTGAGGTCGACCCAGGAGTAAATGCACTCCGCATTCCTACCCTGTAGGTAGTATCTTCAAAGCACTAATGAAGTTAAGTGTCAGTCTGGAATCCTGAATTCAATGAATATATATTTCAAGAACAAGTGTAAAATAAAGACAATTTTATGGAAAACAAAATATGAAAGACTACAACCAGCTGACATTAATAGAGAAGTTCTACAGGTGTACCTTAGGCAGAAGGAAAATGATCCAAGCAGGAAGATCTGACATACAAATTGGAAGAACTAGCTTAAAATGAGGTAAATATTTTGGTATATGTGTGTGTGTTAGTCTCTCAGCCCTATCCAAATCTTTGTGACCCCATGGACTGTAGCCTGCCAGGCTCCTCTGTCCATGGGATTCTCCAGGCAAGAATATTTTGGTATATCTGAATGTTTATTAGTTATATACAAGAAAACTGACAATTGCTTCATTGATCATGGGTATAAACTACACTATTTCAAAAGTTAAAAATAAATAAAAGAAACAAAAAAGAACCAAGACTGAAAAATAGATTAAACTGAAAATAAATTTGCAACAAATTTTATGATTAATCAAGTTCTGTGCTCCACAAAGAGAAAAATGAATATAACAATCTTTATATTTTTAAAAAATCTGCTATAAAATGAAAGTACACTACATTCTATTTATAGTAGCATACATATGTGATATGTAAATAAATTCACCAACAACAAAATTATAAAATATAAATTATGAGTAAGTAAAAAATTAAGAAAGAATAATTGAATGAAGAGATATACCATGTTCAAGATAGGTGTAATGGAAGAATCTACTGTATAACACAGAGAAGTCACCTGATGCTCTGTGGTGAACTAAATGAGAAGGAAATTCAACAAAGAGGGGATATATGTATACGTATAGCTGATTCACTTTGCTGTACAGTAGACACTAACATAATGTTGTAAAGCAACTATATCCAATAAAGATTAATAAAAATATTTTTAAAAGATTGGAAAAATAATAGAGAGGCTCAACAAATTGGTTCAAATTTGGAAAGGAGTACATTAAGGCTGTATATTGCTACCCTGCTTATTTAACTTATATGCAGAGTGCATCATGAAAAATGCTGGGCTGGAAGAATCACAAACTGGAATCAAGATTGCTTGCAGAAATATCAACAACCTCAGATATTTAGATGATACCACACTAATGTCAGAAAGTGAAGAGAAACTAAAGAGCCCTAGATGAAGTTGAAAGAGGAGAGTGAAAAAGCTGGCTTAAAATGCAACATTCAAAAAACAAATATCATGGCATCTGGTCCCATCACTTCAAGGCAAATAGATGGGGAAAAAGTGGAAACTGACAGATTTCATTTTCTTGGGCTCCAAAATCACAGTGGATGGTGACTACAGCCACAAAATTAAAAGATACTTGCTTCTTGGCAGGAAAGCTATGACAAACCTAAACAGCATATTAAAAATCAGAGACATCACTTTGCCAACAAAGGTCCATCTAGTCAAAGCTACGGTTTTTCCAGTAGTCATGTATGGATGTGAGAGTTGGACCGTAAAGAAGGCTGAGGGCTTAAGAAGATGCTTTCAAATTGTGGTGCTGGAAAAGACCCTTGAGAGATCCTTGGACAGTAAGGAGATAAAACCAGTCAATCCTAAAGGAAGTCAACCCTGAAAGTTCATTGGAAGGACTGATGCTGAAGCTGAAGCTCTAATAATTTGGCTACCTGATGTGAAGAGCCAGCTCACTGAAAAAGTTCCTGATGCTGGGAAAGATTGAGAACAAGAGGAGGAGGGGCTGACAGAGAATGAGATGGTTGGATGGCATCACAGATTCAAGGGACATGAGTTTGAGCAAACTCAAGGAAACTGTGTAGGGCAGGGAAGCCTGGCATGCTGCAGCTTATGGGGTTGCAAAGAATCATACACAAGTTAGTGACTGAACAACAACAAAAATTTTCACCATAATGATGTGTTGTATTAATAAAATTCCAGTCATAACCACTTCAGGTGATTTTTGTGGACACTGACAAGTGTCATTTCATTCTTGAATGAAAATAAATTAGTAGCACTAACTCAACAAACATGAAGTAGTTTAAAGTGAAAGTGAAAGTGAAAGTGAAGTCGCTCAGTAGTGTCTGACTCTTTGCGACCCCATGGACTATAGCCCACCAGTCTCCTCCGTCCATGGGATTCTCCAGGCAAGAATACTGGAGTGGGTTGCCATTTCCTTCTCCAGGGGAGAAGGGATGGAACCCAGGCCCAGGTCTCCTGCATTGCAGGCAGACACTTTAACCTCTGAGCCAAGGAAATCAACCCTGAAGTCATTTAAAAGCTATAATTAATTCATAGAGATATTAAATAGAATACTGGAACAGAATAGAAAACCAAAACAGCCCAGTCATAAGATGAGCACACCATTATACAGATCAATGGGTAAAGGATTAATATCTCAATGAATGATTCAAAAACAAGCAGGCATCTGTAAGAAAACAATGCTACTGGACATGACCTACCTCATGACCAGAAATAAGATCAATTTCAGATGAAATAAAGATAAATTTTTGAAAGATGATAATGGAAAATATGTTTATTTACTCAAGTTATAGATATATCTTAAAAGACACATGTGCACTAAAAATAAGGGAAAATTTTGACAAATTGGGAAGCCCTAAGAACTTCTGTTCATTAAATGATACCATTACAACTGTAAAACACATTACAAATTAAAGAAGATATTTGCTTTGAAAAACTTAGTAAAAGACTGGTATATAACCTATATAAGAGCTCCTATAGCAGTGGCCACAGGACTGGAAAAGGTCAGTTTTCATTCCAATCCCAAAGAAAGGCAATGCCAAAGAATACTCAAACTACCACACAAATGCACTCATCTCACACACTAGTAAAGTAATGCTTAAAATTCTCCAAGCCAGGCTTCAGCAATATGTGAACCGTGAACTTCCTGATGTTCAAGCTGGTTTTAGAAAAGGCAGAAGAACCAGAGATCAAATTGTCAACATCCACTGGATCATGGAAAAAGCAAGAGAATTCCAGAAAAGCATCTATTTCTGCTTTATTGACTATGCCAAAGCCTTTGACTGTGTGGATCACAATAAATTGTGGAAAATTCTGAAAGAGATGGGAATACCAGACCACCTGGTCTGCCTCTTGAGAAATTTGTATGCAGGTCAGAAAGCAACAGTTAGAACTGGACGTGGAACAACAGACTGGTTCCAAATAGGAAAAGGAGTATGTCAAGGCTGTATATTGTCACTCTGCTTATTTAACATATGCAGAGTACATCATGAGAAACGCTGGACTGGAAGAAACACAAGCTGGAATCAAGATTGCCAGGAGAAATATCAATAACCTCAGATATGCAGATGACACCACCCTTATGGCAAAAAGTGAAGAGGAACTAAAAAGCCTCTTGATGAAAGTGAAAGTGGAGAGTGAAAAAGTTGGCTTAAAGCTCAACATTCAGAAAGCTAAGATCATGGCATCTGGTCCCATCACTTCATGGGAAATAGATGGGGAAACAGTGGAAACAGTGTCAGACTCTATTATTGGGGGCTCCAAAATGACTGCAAATGGTGACTGCAGCCATGAAATTAAAAGATGCTTACTCCTTGGAAGGAAAGTTATGACCAACCTAGATAGCATATTTAAAAGCAGAGACATTACTTTGCCAACAAAGGTTTGTCTAGTCAAGGCTATGGTTTTTCCTGTGGTCATGTATGGATGTGAGAGTTGGACTGTGAAGAAGGCTGAGCACCGAAGAATTGGTGCTTTTGAACTGTGGTGTTGGAGAAGACTCTTGTGAGTCCCTTGGACTTCAAGGAGATCCAACCAGTCCATTGTAAAGGAGATCAGCCCTGGGATTTCTTTGGAAGGAATGATGCTAAAGCTGAAACTCCAGTACTTTGGCCACCTCATGCGAAGAGTTGACTCATTGGAAAAGACTCTGATGCTGGGAAGGATTGGGGGCAAGAAGAGAAGGGAACGACAGAGGATGAGATGGCTGGATGGCATCACGGACTCCATGGACATGAGTCTGAGTGAACTCCAGGAGTTGGTGATGGACAGGGAGGCCTGGCGTGCTGCGATTCATGGGGTCGCAAAGAGTCAGACAGGACTGAGCGACTGATCTGATCTGATCTGATAGAGCATAATGACAAAATTGATATTACTTTTAAAAATATTATACACCAATAAAAATGGATGAAGTAGAACTACATATGTCAATATGGATATATTTCAGACAGAATATTTAATGAAAAAAGCAGGACACAAAAGAATTAATGCAATATGTTGTTAATTGTCTAACATTAAAAAAGTTTACAGTTAATAACTGTGATAACTCTAACAACAATAAGGTTATTAATAAGCTCTATCGTTTAAGAGCAAATACATGGGTCCTCAAACTCTAAAGTAAAGCAATGGTATAATCACCACAAAAATAAGGATATTGGCTAACTCAGAGAAAGAGGAAAATTTTCTGAGTGGAGGCTTCTAAATTCTCAATGGAGTTGTTGAATTTATATTTTCCTTTAATTATTCCCTTTATATGTCTATATTTTATTTACATTATTAATCAACTTATTGTTCTTTAAAAATGAAATGATGAATTAAACTAATATTTGTTCCTTTATTTATCCAATCATTTTTCTATGTAAATAAATATTCCACAATAGATTCCATGAAGTCAGAATAAGTGAATTTTAGCATTTTCTTGGTACATCACATATTAACAATTACCTACGATATATTTAAATATAAAAAATGCTAACCATGTAAACATATTTAATACTATTGTATGCTAGCTTATGTTATTGACTTCTATTATTCAATCTCTTCTACCAGTGACAGAGGATGGGCCCATTTCCTTGAACTATTGATTCTTGCCTTGGTCACAATTTGCTTTGGCCATAGGGATATGGAGAGAAGTGAAAGTATATTAGTTCTGAGTCAAAGTCATAAGAGGCATGAAAGCATAGACACTAACATATATAAAAGATAGCCAATAGGAATTTCGGAGAAGGCAATGGCACCTCACTCCAGTACTCTTGCCTGGAAAATCCCACGGACAGAGGAGCCTGGTAGGCTGCAGTCCACGGGGTCACAAAGAGTCGGACAAGACTGAATGACTTCACTTTCACTTTTCACTTTCATGCATTGGAAAAGGAGTTGGCAACCCACTCCAGTGTTCTTGCCTAGAGAATCCTAGGGATGGGGGAGCTTGGTAGGCTGTCGTCTATGGGGTCGCACAGAGTCCGACACGACTGAAGTGACTTAGCAGCAATAGGAATCTGCTGTTTGACTCAGGGAACTCAAACATGGGCTCTGTAATAACCTAGAGGGGTGGGAATGGGCAGGAAGTGGGAGGGATATTCAAGAGGGAGGGTATATATGTATTCCTATGCTTAATTCATGTTGATGTATGACAGAAATCAAACCAATATTGTACAGCAATCTTCAATTATAAATAAATATTAAAAAATAACATCAGTTCAGTTCAGTTCAGTCGCTCAGTCATGTCCGACTCTTTGTGACCCCATGAATCGCAGCACACCAGGACTCCCGGTCCATCACCAACTCCCGGAGTTCACTCAGACTCACGTTCATTGAGTCAGTGATGCCATCCAGCTATCTCATCCTCCATCGTCCCCTTCTCCTCCTGCCCCCAATCCCTCCCAGCATCAGAGTCTTTTCCAATGAGTCAACTCTTCGCATGAGGTGGCCAAAGTACTGGAGTTTCAGCTTTAGCATCATTCCTTCCAAAGAAATCCCAGGGCTGATCTCCTTTACAATGGACTGGTTGGATCTCCTTGCAGTCCAAGGGACTCACAAGAGTCTTCTCCAACACCACAGTTCAAAAGCATCAATTCTTCGGTGCTCAGCCTTCTTCACAGTCCAACTCTCACATCCAGACATGACCACTGGAAAAACCATAACCTTGACTAGACAGACCTTTGTTGGCAAAGTAATGTCTCTGCTTTTGAATATGCTATCTAGGTTGGTCATAACTTTCCTTCCAAGGAGTAAGCATCTTTTAATTTCATGGCTGCAATCACCATAGCAAAATGAAAAAAATAAGGTACTATATGTGTTAGTTGTTCATTCGTGTCTGACTCTTTGAGAACCCATGGACTATAGCTCACCAGGCTCCTTTTTCCATGAAATTTTCCAGGGAATAAACTGGAGTGGATTGCCATTCCCTTCTCCAGGGGATCTTTCCAAACCAGGAATTAAACTCATGTCTCCTGCATTGCAGGCAGATTCTTTACCTTCCGAGCCACCACTGAAGTCCCCCAAGAAGTATTATGTCTTTTTGCAAAACTACTTTTTGGTACTGTATCTGCCACAAAAAAGATGTGTCTCAGATTTCTGCTAATTCAAGGAGAATGTGGATTGGCAAAGCACAGCTAAACTAGATCCACAGTCTGGATCAGACAAGCCCTATAGATTTATGAATAAGAAATAAGCATCAATTGTTAAAAGTCACAGAGCATGAGGTGATTTGTTTCACATCATTGCAAGAATAGCTGTGACATATTGGAAAAATCAGATGGAAAGATTAATTAAGCAAACCATGACAAAGAGGATGGCATTTCACTTGAACCTCAAAAGAAGAGTTGACTTTGGACTGAATTGCCTATCTCCTTATATTTATCAATTCAGTCAGTGTAAGGAAAGTATGGAAATTTATTCATTGGTACCTTAAATTACACTGGCAGCAAATTTGGAGAAAAGCTTTGGTGAAAGAACTTCTAAAATAATTATCAATAGGATAATGGCTGATACAAAATGCTTATTATGTTTTTTAAAAATAACAACATCCATTTTTGAAATCATTTCAAATAATGTAGTGGCTCCCTAAATCAGCTCAAAATTTAAGATGCTACTCTCTGGAACACTGTTATCTTATACATTTTCACATTAGTCTGTGTGGATAGCCCTCCTTCACCATCACCCACTGCTGCTGCTGCTGCTAAGTTGCTTCAGTTGTGTCCAACTCTGTGCAACCCCATAGATGGCAGCCACCCAGGCTCCCCCGTCCATGGGATTCTCCAGGCAAGAACATTGGAGTGGGTTGCCATTGCCTTCTCCACAGGAAAGTGAAAAGTGAAAGTGAAGTCACTCAGTCCTGTCCGACTCCTAGCGACCCCATGGACTGCAGCCCACCAGGCCCCTCTGTCCATGGGATTTTCCAGGCAAGAGCACTGGAGTGGGGTGCCATTGCCTTATCCACCATCACCCATTAGATTACAACTTTTGGTAATACATTCTCAAAGCACTATTTATGTCTTCTTCATATCAGCAATCATGAATAAAATAGCAAAGTGATTTTTATATTTTTTCAGTGTTTTTCTTTCCTTCCCCAATGTGTTCTAAATGGACACAGAGACAATGTTTTGATACCTGTAAAATGCTTGGAGTAAGAATGGCAATCAATAAATATTTGTTTAATAATTCCATCAATGAACAAAAGAACAGGCTTTTATATCATATAATCTAGGTATAAAAACCTATTATATATTTCACAAAATTCATATCTTAGATAATTAAATCATGTTTTCAATATTCTCAATTTTGTCCTATGCACATTCAGTTTAGTGAGAATTGGAGAAATGTATGCAAACACCTAACATAAATGTTAGTTCTCATTACTATTTAAGTGATTTGTAGTACCTTTAGGAATTCAGGAAAGAGGAGAGATTCATATAGTCTTTTGCCAATTCAATTTATTGTAAAAGCTCACAGAAAACATTTCCTCATGCAGGTATAAGGACATTTAAATGAACAGTATGTCTTCTGCTGCATAGACAATTGTTTTCTGCATGCTCATTGCAAGCGCAGCTCTAACAGCAGGTTTCTATAATTGGCCTATGTATTCTCTGTATTACCTAAACATCACATTTCTGTGGCTGATTATTTTGCTTACCTGAAGCATTAAGAAAGAACACAATGGAAATAAAAGAGTTCAGAAAGACCTTTCTTTCAAACAAATTTATCTTAAGAAATATATTTTTGCATTTCTTTCTATAATTAACAGTGCTTAAAGTTCTTCAAAGAATTAGACTTTTGGCTGCATCTTCTATCTATCATCTAGAAAGCGAGTTTTCCTATATTTTCACCTCTGTTCTCTTATGATCACCCTTCATTATAAAATAGTTTTCTCATCATCTTTAAGCTGCCTGGAAATTTAGGAAGCAACAATAAGAAGGCTGGAGTTTATTTGTTAATTTGTTTGCTTGAATTATGCAGAAGTGCCTTGCTGTGCTTTAATTTAAACTAACAGCATTTCTTCTAATGCTATTACACAAATAAAATGCTAATAATTTAGCCTTTGTCTGCCCCCCGACTTGTTTTCCAAATATGAGATTATGTATTTGAGGTGGAAAAAACAGAAATGTACATGTTTTCTTTACCTAAGTAATATTATGCATATTGGGAATAATTGCTATTCTTCCCCAATATCTTCAGGCTATTTTGTATGCAAGAAATCTCTAAACACTTTAAACACTGTCTTTCCTGTTCATGGAAAATATAGCTAGGGGGTTATATGAATAAGACATTAAAATAGCTATAGACTTACTTCCACAAGTGAATGCAATTCAAAGGCAGTGTTTTCTCCCTAAAACAGAATTACATTCATCTATGTATCTATCCATAATTTATAAACCATATAATTTATTCCTATTGGTTTACAGTTCTATAAATTCTAATAAATACCTATAGAGTTATGTTACACTACCACCACAGACTAGATATAGAATTACTCTATTGTCCCAAATAATTTCCTCTTGCAGCTTTTTCTAGTCAACTCCTTACTCTGCAACCTCTGAAAAATATAATTATCCATAATTCAAATACAAGAAACACTTTAAAAGAAGATAAATATTATTGTAAATATTTTATTTCTAGCCTGTTTAAAATTGGTAGATTTTTATTCCTTTTCATCTAATCCAAATCTAGTAGCTTTATGAGATTTATATTTAATCAGCATTCCCAGTGTGAGGTTCCACAGAACATGTTTCTGCAGGATGTGACTACATGTGCTATGAACAAAATTGTTTCATGCTCAAGTAAAGTTTAGAAATCTTTGAATTAAACAATTCTTTTTTCCACAGTCTCTTCTCTCTATATTCACAGTATAAGGCATATATCATGATTTCTATTGATCATTTGGATGTAGAGTAATATATAAGGAATAAGTCTATTTAGAAATACAATAGTTAAAAATCAAGGAAGCTGAAACATTAATTAAAATTTCTATTTTATAAATCAAAAATTACTGAAGATCTATAAAAATTCAACCAGAAATTCATCCAGTGATATATAGCATAAATAGATGTAAAGGAGTCTATATTAAAGTGTGTTGATAGAAAAAAAAAATTCCTTGTAAGTCCTTATGATTAGAGAGACTCAAATGAAAGTATCAACAAAATGTCTGAAAACAGGATTCAAAGTCAGAAATTGAGAATGTCCTTGAAAACTTATGACACATTAGCACAAAACAGGCAATAGAAAAGGCTGTTGGTGTGGACTGAACTGAATAGAGTCATATATCCAAGATGAAATGTAGTAAGTGATAGGTAATTTTTACCTGGAATGGGCAAATATTTGTTTCTCTGTTAAAAATCAGTAAATTTCCACTTATATGATGTCAGTGAGTAAAATTCTTTAAAGTGTATTTTTTTCAGAATAGTCATAAGACTTTACACATATAATTATCAGCTTCAAATTAATACTGTCTCTTTCATTTGAGGGGGAAAGGATGAGAGAGAGGCTGGAAGTATATTCTAATGCTGTACTTTTGATAAATCTATGTCACTTCACTGGTATATGAATATGTTTGATAAAAATGATAGACATTTATATCAACTTTAATATTATATCAATTCATAGCTGTTTTTAAAGTTGAGTAAAACAGGTCAACTACAAGTCTAGTCAATTTTATGATTTGTAATTCCCTCAAATAAAGGATTAATAGCTATGAGACTTGCTCTCTTGCTGTCCACAGTAAGAAACAGGATTTACATGAAACAAGAATTTTCAGACATTGGACTACAAGCATCGAAGGATCCTTTTGCCTCTTTAAAGGATAAAAAAAAGAAAAAAAAAATGAAGCAAATCCTAGGATTGCCACTGCTTAATCACTGGAGTCAGTTTTCAGGCCACAGAGCATGGGATTAAGGAGATCAAGATTAGATCTTGGGAAAGTCAAGTCAGACATAATTTGTAAGTGATAATACTGAGTAGGAGGAATTGAACAGAGAAGGCAGAAGGGAGGAAAGGAGGGAGAAGGAGAGAGACACACACAGAGAGACACAGACAGAGGAAGAAAAAAAACAAGTGGAAATAGAAAGAATAGGAGAGGAGAAGGAGAAGAAAAGGGGAAGGGAGATGAACAGAAGGGAAGGAAAAGGGAGAGAAAAGAGAAAGAGAGAGAACATCCAGTTTGTTTGTGTACTGATCTGTGGATATTAATAGATGTGAGGAAATATCCTGAGTCTGGTCAAAATAGAATTGGGATTCCAAGATGTCACAAAACATGGGATATGTTTCATGCTCACTCCACCTAGAGTGGTGAGATTTCATAAAACAAAAATACAGTCTGAAGGATACATACACCCGTTTTCATTGCAAAACTGTTTACAGTAGCCAAGACATGGAAGCTACCTAAATGTGCATCGACAGAGGAATGAATAAGGAAGATGTGGTACATATATTACTCAGCCATTAAAAAGAATGAAATAGGGTCATTTGCAGCAACACTAATGGGCCTAGAGATTGTCATACTGAGAGAAGTTAGTTGGACAAGAGAAGGAAAAATATAGTTTGGTATTCCTTACATGTGAAATCTAAAAAGAAAAGATACAAATGAACATAATTACAAAACAGACTCACAGACTTAGAGAATGAACTTTATGGTTGCCAAGGGGGAAGAATGAGGGGAAGGGATAGTTAGGGAGTTTGGGATGGACATGTATACACTGCTATATTTAAAATGGATAATCAATAAGGACCTGCTTGTAGCACAGGGAACTCTGCTCAATGATATGTGGAATCCTGAATGGGAAGGACTAGGAGGGAGAATGGATACATATATATATGTTTGGCTGAGTCCCTTTGCTGTCCACTTGAAACTGTCACAACATTGTTCATTGGTTATACTCCAATATAAAATAAAAAGTTAAAAAAAAAGTCTTTGAATGGAGCCAAAACAGAGCTTAAACAGATCTCAAAAAGATAAAGCAAATCTGCAAATAACTTAATTGCATTCTGGAACAAACCTTAGCATTGTTTAATAGAATACAAAATTATTTAGCACCCAAGAATATTAAACCCACAGTAACTGCAGTGAAATCAACAAAATTACCAGGGATGCAAAGAGGTTGAAAAATATGACCCATAATGGGGATTTAAGTCTAACAACAGAATGCCAAAATTGATATTAAGTGATCAATTCTCTTTACATAGACACATGTACTCAATGCAAAAACAAAGTCCCATAAGTTTTAAATTGCGGGGAGTAAAACTGACAACATTTTGACAAAAAAATGACATTATTATAAAACATACATGGAAGTTAAAGTTTTTTTGTTAAAGTTAATTGTTTTTCCAAAAGAGTTTGGAAAAGAAAAGCAAATAAGACTTACACTCCTTGATTTCAGGAGCTACTAAAAAGCTGAAGAAATCAAGACAATGAGGTTTTGGCTTACAGATTAAAAAAAAAAATTAAAAACAAATAAAATCCCAAAATGGAGCAGAATAGCAAGTCTACAAATTGACTCTATATATGGTCAATGTGGCTTTCTCAGTGGCTCAGTGGTAAAGAATCTGCTTGCAATGCAGGAGCCTCAGGAGATGCAGGTTGGTGCGTGGGCCCGGAAGATCCCCTGGAGGAGGACAGGGCAACAGACTGCAGTATCCTTGCCTGGAGAATCCCATGGACAGAGGAGCTTGGCAGGTTATAGTCCATAGGGTCACAAAGAGTCAAACATGACTGAAGTGACTTAGCACACACCCACCATGGCCAGATGATTTAAGAAGAGGTGGAAAAAATACACAGAACTGTATAAAAAAGATCTTCACGACCAAGATAATCATGAAGGTATGATCACTCACCTAGAGCCAGACATCCTGGAATGTGAAGTCAAGTGGGCCTTAGAAAGCATCACTAGGAACAAAGCTAGTGGAGGTGATGGAATTCCAGTGGAGATATTTCAAATCCTGAAAGATGATGCTGTGAAAGTGCTGCACTCAATAGGCCAGCAAATTTGGAAAACTCAGCAGTGGCCACAGGACTGGAAAAGGTCAGTTTTCATTCCAATCCCAAAGAAAGGCAATGCCAAAGAATGCTCAAACTACCACACAATTGCACTCATCTCACATGCTAGTAAAGTAATGCTCAAGATTTTCCAAGCCAGGTTTCAGCAATACATGAATGGTGAACTTCCAGATGTTCAAGTTGGCTTTAGAAAAGGCAGAGGAACCAGAGATCAAATTGCCAACATCCGTTGAATCATGGAAAAAGCAAAAGAGTTCCAGAAAAACATCTATTTCTGCTTTATTGACTATGCCAAAGCCTTTGACTGTGTGGGTCACAATAAACTGTGGAAAATTCTGTAAGAGATGGGAATACCAGACCACATGACCTGCCTCTTGAGAACCCATATGCAAATTAGGAAGCAACAGTTAGAACTGGACATAGAACAACAGACTGGTTCCAAATAGGAAAAGGAGTGTGTCAAGGCTGTATATTGTCACCCTGCTTATTTAACTTATATGCAGAGTACATCATGAGAAACACTGGGCTGGAAGAAGCACAAGCTGGAATCAGGAGAAATATCAATAACCTTAGATATCCAGATGACACCAGCCATATGGCAGAAAGTGAAGAGGAACTGAAAGCCTCTTGATGAAAGTGAAAGAAGAGAGTGAAAAAGTTGGCTTAAAGCTCAACATTCAGAAAACTAAGATCATGACATCTGGTCCCATCACTTCATGGGAAATAGATGGGGAAACAGTGGAAACAGTGTCAGCCTTTATTTTGGGGGGCTCCAAAATCACTGCAGATGGTGACTGCAGCCATGAAATTAAAAGACTCTTACTCCTTGGAAGAAAAGTTATGTCCAACCTAGATAGCATATTCAAAAGCAGAGACATTACTTTGCCAACAAAGGTCCGTCTAGTCAAGGCTATGGTTTTTCCAGTGGTCATGTATGGATGTGAGAGTTGGAATGTGAAGAAAGCTGAGCGCCGAAGAATTGATGCTTTTGAACTGTGGTGTTGGAGAAGACTCTTGAGAGTCTCTTGGACTGCAAGGAGATCCAACCAGTCCATTTTGAAGGAGATCAGCCTTGGGATTTCTTTGGAAAGAATGATGCTAAAGCTGAAACTCCAGTACTTTGGCTACCTCATGTGAAGAGTTGACTCACTGGAAAAGACTCTGATGCTGGGAGGGATTGGGGGCAGGAGGTGAAGGGGACGACAGAGGATGAGATGGTTGGATGGCATCACCAATTCTCTGGACGTGAGTTTGAGTGAACTCCGGGAGTTGGTGATGGACAGGGAGGCCTGGTGTGCTGCCATTCATGGGGTCGCAAATTGTTGGACACGACTGAGCGACTGAACTGAACTGAACTGAACTGAGTGTGGAAATTCTAGTTCTTTTATCTAATGGTGCTGATTACAAGTAATATCCATTAAAAAAATAACTCTCTATTATTAATTGATGTTAAAAATAACTCAAAATGGATTGTAGACCTAATCATAAGTGATGAAAACATACAACATTTAGGAGAAAATATAGACTATCTACTTGAACTTACATAAATTTTTGTTGAAATATTTCTTAGACAAGTCCAAAAAACAGACATATAAAAGTAATAACCTACCCTTCATCAAAATTCACATCTGTTGCTGCTTCAAAGATACTCTTAGAAAATGAAAAACCAGTCACTGGGAGAATATACTTGCAAACCACATCTATGATAATAGATTTGCATCCATGTTATGAATAATTTTTTGTGTCAATTTTACTGGGCTAAGGGTGTGTCTGTGAAGCTGTTTCCAGGAGAGATTAACATATGAATCCATAGACTGAGTAAAGAAGATTTTCCCTTAACAATGGAAGCATGCACCCATGAGGGCCTGATTAGAACAAAAAGGTGGAGGAAGGAGGATTTCTCTTTTTCTTATGGAACTGAGATGTACATCTTTTCCTGCCCTCAGACACCAGAGCACTTACTTTATGGATCTTCAGCTCCAGATTAAAGAAGCAACTCCACAGTTCTCAGGAATTCCAGCCTTGATCTGGAAGTTAGACCAGCAGCTCACCTGATTTCTATCCCTCAGACCTCTGAGTAGGATTGTTTTTTGTTTGTTTATTTTTTAGCTGTATCTCACAGCATACAGGATCTCAGTTCCCCAACCAGAAATCAAACCCATCCCTCCCTGCAGAAGAAATGCATATTCTTAGCCACTGGACCACCAGGAAAGTCCCTGAGTTGGACTGATTTGTACCACTCACTCCTGGTTATCCAGTTTTGAATAGCAGACTCTGGGACTTTTTTTTTGTCTCCAAAAACATGGAGCCAATTCCTATAATAAATCTATCATGTGTGTGTGTGTGTGTGTGTGTCTTCCCTTATGGCTCAGATGGTAAAGAATACACCTGCAAAGCAGGAAAGCAGGTTAGATCTCCGGTGGTGGGAAGACCACCTGGAGAAGGGAATGGTTACCTACTCCAGAATTCTTGCCTGGAGAATTCTATGGATAGAGGAAGCTGGTGAGCCACAGTCCATGGGATTGCAAAGAGTCAGACACGATTGAGCAACTAACACTTTCACTTTCATATAAAACGAATAAGACATATATACACACATCTTATTGGTTCTGTGTCTCTGGAGAACCCTAATATGATCCAGAATATATAAAAAATTAATATTATACAACTCAAAAATAAGAAAACACAAAAGTCCAATAGAGAAATGAACAAGCACTTTACTGAGAAAGAAATATGATTGCCAAATAAGCATAAGACACAATTCACATAATTTACTACAAAGAAAAATACAATTTCAAACACTGAATCACTATGCTGTACAACTAAGACCAATATACTATTGTAAATCAACTATACTTCAATAAAATTTTTTTAAACTGCAAGGAAACACCAATCAGTTCAGTTAAGTCACTCAGTGCTGTCTGACTCTTTGTGACCCCATGAATTGCAGCACGCCAGGCTTCCCTGTCCATCACCAAAACCCAGAGTTCACCCAAACACATGTCCATCGAGTTGGTGATACCATCCAACCATCTCATCCTCTGTTGTCCCCTTCTCCTCCTGCCCCCAATCCCCCCAGCATGAGTCTTTTCCAATGAGTCAACTCTTCACATGAGGTGGCCAAAGCATTGGCATTTCAGCTTCAGCATCAGTCCTTCCAATGAACACCCAGGACTCATCTCCTTTAGAATGGACTGGTTGGATCTCCTTGCAGTCCAAGGGATGCTCAAGAGTCTTCTCCAGCACCACAGTTCAAAAGCATCAATTCTTCAGTGCTCAGCTTTCTTCACAGTCCAACTCTCACATCCACACATGACCACTGGAAAAACCATAACCTTGATTAGATGGACCTTTGTTAGCAAAGTAATGTCTCTGCTTTTAAATATGCTGTCTAGGTTGGTCATAACTTTCTTTCAAAGGAGTAAGCATCTTTTAATTTCATGGCTGCAATCACCATCTGCTGTGATTTTGAAGCAGTGATTTTGAATTAAGTCTGACACTGTTTCCACTGTTTCCCCATCTATTTCCCATGAAGTGATGGGACCAGATGCTATGATCTTAGCTTTCTGAATGTTGAGCTTCAAGCCAACTTTTTCACTCTCTTCTTTCACTTTCATCAAGAGGTTTCTAGTTCCTCTTCACTTTCTGCCATAAGGGTGGTGTCATCTGCATATCTGTGGTTATTGATATTTCTCCTGGCAATATTGATTCCAGCTTGTGCTTCTTCCAACCCAGCGTTTCCCATGATGTACTCTGCATATAAGTTAAATAAGCAGGGTGACAATATACAGCCTTGATGTACTCCTTTTCCTATTTGGAACCAGTCTGTTGTTCTATGTTCAGTTCTAACTGTTGATTCCTGACCTGCATACAGGTTTCTCAAGAGGCAGATCAGGTGGTCTGGTATTCCCATCCCTTTCAGAATTTTCCACAGTTTATTGTGACCCACACAGTCAAAGGCTTTGGCATAGTCAATAAAGCAGAAATAGATGTTTTTCTGGAACTCTCTTGCTTTTTCCATGATCCATCAGATGTTGGCAACTTGAACTCTGGTTCCTCTGCCTTTTCTAAAGCCAGCTTGAACATCTGGAAGTTCACGGTTCACCTATTGCTGAAACCTGGCTTGGAGATTTTTGAGCACTACTTTACTAGCATGTGATATGAGTGCAATTGTGTGGTAGTTTGAGCATTCTTTGGAATTGCCTTTCTTTGGGATTGGAATGAAAACTGACCTTTTCCAGTCCTGTGGCCACTGCTGAGTTTTCCAAATTTGCTGGCCTATTGAGTGCAGCACTTTCACAGCATCATCTTTCAGGATTTGAAATATCTCCACTGGAATCCCATCACTTCCACTAGCTTTGTTCCTAGTGATGCTTTCTAAGGCCCACTTGACTTCACATTCCAGGATGTCTGTCTCTAGGTGTGATTACACCATCATGATTATCTGGGTCATGAAGATCTTTTTTGTACAGTTCTTCTGTGTATTCTTGCCACCTCTTCTTGATATCTTCTGCTTCTGTTAGGTCCATACCATTTCTGTCCTTTATCGAGCCCATCTTTGCATGAAATGTCCCCTTGATATCTCTAATTTCTTGAAGAGATCTCTAGTCTTTCCCATTCTCTTGTTTTCCTCTATTCCTTTGCATGGATCACTGAGGAAGGCTTTCTTGTCTCTCCTTGCTATTCTTTGGAACTCTGCATTCAGATGCTTATATCTTTCTTTTTCTCCTTTGCTTTTCACTTCCTTTCTCTTCACAGCTATTTGTAAGGCCTCCTCAGACAACCGTTTAGCTTTTTTGCATTTCTTTACCATGGGGACGGTCTTGATCCCTGTCTCCTGTATAATGTCATGAACCTCATTCCATAGTTCATCAGGCACTCTGTCTATCAGATCTAGGCCCTTAAATCTATTTCTCACTTCCACTGTACAATCATAAGGGATTTGATTTAGGTCATACCTGAATAGTCTAGTGGTTTTCCCCACTTTCTCAATTTAAGTCTGAATTTGGCAATAAGCAGTGCATGATCTGAGCCACAGTCAGCTCCTGGTCTTATTTTTGCTGACTGTATAGAGCTTCTCCATCTTTTCCCAAAGTATGTTTTGTACTTTTTAGGACTGTTATTCTTATTCAGAGATCCGTGGAAGTTTAACCTAATTCTGTGAAAAATGAAAGTAACCCCAAAGGAGATACAATTTTATATTGACTGAAACAGTAGCTGCTACCTCGGAAATGTAGTAAGTATCTTCCTTAAGCAAGGATTTTTTTTTTTCTCTTGCTACAGAAACATCTGATACATAAGGTTAATATTTTTAGGTATCAACAGGAACATTTTTCTATATATATTTTTATTTCATAATAATATCTGTTATTGAGGACACTAATAGGATTTTCTGTACAAATGGCTCTAAGGGTATAACACAGGGTACTAAAGAGTATAGAGAAATCAATTCTTGGACATTTCAAATATTGAATTTAAGGCATTATGTCTGAATGAAAAGAAAACGCAAGATTAACCCAGGCCGGCGGGGGTGGGGGGGGCATTACATAATCAGGTGTTAGGAATTAGGATATGTAAATACAGCAAGAAAGTGTATCTCTGAGAAAAATTCCCCCTATTGTTAGCTACCCTGTGATGACCAGAATAAATTTCTGAAGAGTGAAAATCTCAGATAGTTTGGTAAGGTAGGCGGATTAACTTCCTCCCCAAAGATGTCCACATTCTAATCCCTGGACCCTGTGAATACATTATTTTACACTGAAAAGGAGCACTGCAGGTGTGATTAAGGATCTTGAAAAGGGGTTATAATCTTGGATCATCTTGATGGGCCAAATGTAAGCCCAATGGTTCTCCTAGAAGGGAACGAGGAGGGATCAGAGTCAGTACCAATAGATAGGACAATGAATATAAGGAGGTTAGCATGATTTAAGGAATGAGTCATAAGCCAAGGAATTATGGTTATCATTCAGAGGCTGGAAAGAGCAACAAAATGGGTTCTCCTCTGAGACCTCTAAAAAGAACAACCCTGCTAGCATATTGATTTTGAATTTCTGATCTCCAGAACTGTAAGAAAATAAATGTGTATTGTTTTAAGCCACTAAATTTATTGTAAAGTATTACATCAGAGATCAAACCAGTCATTCTTAAGGAGATCAATCCAGTCAATCTTAAGGGAAATCAAACCTGAATACTTATCGGAAGAACTGATGCTGATGTTGAAACTCCAGCATTTGGTCATCTGATGTGAACAGCTGACTCATTGGAAAAGTCCCTGATGCTGGGAAAGATTGAGAGCAGAAGGAGAAGAGGGCATCAGAGGACAAGACGGTTAGATGGCTTTGCCAATATAATGGACATGAACTTGGGCAAACTTCAGGAGATGGTGAGGGACAGGGAGGCCTGGCGTGCTGCAGTCCATTTGGTCACAAAGAGTTGGACATGACTGGGCAACTGAACAACAACAATATTACATCATTAACAGGAACTATTAATAACTAATTTGACAAAGACAAGCTGTACCATGATTCCAAGTAGAACGTGTTGAGAAAACAAGATCTTTGAGCCCCCATTGACTGACTTGGAGTGGGAATACTAATTATGGAAAAACAATATTTTGATATTATGTTTCCTGTTACGTAGCCAAATGGATGCTAATAATAGAAATCAAGTTTAATTATAAACAAAGAAAGGGTGTTGCATTACTTAGCAGAGTTTCATTCCTACTAGTCTGACTCATTCTTTGGTTTGGTTAATCTAAGATATAATTTCAATAAAACAGATTTTTTAACTTGTCTTAAATAGCTTATTGTCAGTTGTCTATCAGATCCCCTCCCCCCCCCACCGCCACAGAAAATAGTATGTTCAAATATTTAAACTGAAACTAGCATTTCTAACAGAAAATTTCATCTCTCACCAGTAGACTAGGATAACAGAGCTTTTGCAGAAATAAGACGTTTAGAGTTTGTCATTCAATTTCCAATTAAAGGAAGAATCCCCATGAGTTCCCTGAATATCTTGTTAAGATTAAATCTTCAGTGGTTGTTTGCATTTGTTCCTTACTGTGTTATGGAAAGCATAAGATTGTTTGTTATAGTGAGGTGGTAATTTCTAAAATGACTTAGACAAAACAGCTATAAGAAACAATCTTCCTTAATTTAGGACTAAGAGCCAATTAATATACAAAAACAATATTAAGTAATAAGTTGTTGTTCAGTCACTAAGTCACATCCAACTCTTTCTGATACCATGGACTTCATAGCACACCAGGCTTCCCTGTCCTTCAGTGTCTCCCAGAGTTTGCTCAAATTCATGTTCATCACTGACTGTTGAGTCAGTGATGCTGTCTAACTATATCATCCTCTATTGTCGTAATGAGTATCTATCTTCAATTAATTTTCCCTTTTATGATGCAAAGTGACAACTCATTGGAAAAGACCCTGTTGCTGGGGAAAATTGAAGGCAAAAGGAGAAGAGGGTGGTAGAGGATGAGGTGGTTAGATAGCATCATTGACTCAATAGACATGAATTTGAGGAAACTCTGAGAGATAGTGAAGTACAGGGAAGCTTGATATGCTGCAGTCCATGGAGTCTCAGAGAGTCAGACACGACTGAGTGACTGAACAACCATCAGTTCAGCTCAGTCGCTCAGTCGTGTCGGACTCTTTGCAATCCCATGGACTGCAACATATCAGGCCTCCTATCAATTCCCAACTCCCGAAATTTACATATGAAGGGAAACATATGAAAATTTCATATGAAACATATGAAATAGCTTATGTACTATTCATTTTTTAATATCTAATGGTCTTTTCTTCCTGAGGAGATACCCCTCATCCAAGGTAAGGAGCAACGCTATGCTTTGCTGTAGAGCCATAAAGAGATACCCCATGACCAAGGTAAGAGAAACCCAAGCAAGACCATAGGTGTTGTGAGAGGGCATCAGAGGGCAGACACACTGAAACCATAATTACAGAAAACTAGCCAATCTGATCACACAGACCACAGCCTTGTCTAACTCAATGAAACTAAGCCATGCCTTGTGGGGCCACCCAAGATGGGCAGGTCATGGTGAAGAGGTCTGACAGAATGTGGTCCACTGGAGAAGGGAATGGCAAGCCACTTCAGTATTCTTGCCTTGAGAACCCCATGAACAGTATGAAGAGGCAAAATGATAGGATACTTAAAGAGGAACTCCCCAGGTCGGTAGGTGTCCAACATGCTACTGGAGATCAGTGGAGAAATAACTCCAGAAAGAATGAAAGGATGAAGCCAAAGCAAAAACAATACCCAGTTGTGGATATGACTGGTGATAGAAGTAAAGTCCGATGTTGTAAAGAACAATATTGCATCAGTTGAGATCAGTTCAGTTGCCTAGTCATGGAAAACTCTTTGCGACCCCATGAATTGCAGCACGCCAGGCCTCCCTGTCCATCACCAACTCCCGGGGTTCACTCAAACTCACATCCATCGAGTCAGTGATGCCATCCATCCATCTCATCCTCTGTCGTCCCCTTCTCTGCCTGCCCCCAATCCCTCCCAGCATCAGGGTCTTTTTCCAATGAGTCAACTCTTCACATGAGGTGGCCAAAGTACTGGAGTTTCAGCTTTAACATCATTCCTTCCAAAGAAATCCCAGGGCTGATCTCCTTCAGAATGGACTGGTTGGATCTCCTTGCAGTTCAAGGGACTCGCAAGAGTCTTCTCCAACACCACAGTTCAAAAGCATCAATTCTTTGGCACTCAGCTTTCTTCACAGTCCAACTCTCAAATCCATACATGACTACTGGTAAAACCATAGCCTTGACTAGATGGATCTTTGTTGGCAAAGTAATGTCTCTGCTTTTGAATATGCTATCTAGGTTGGTCATAACTTTTCTTCCAAGGAGTAAGCATCTTTTAAAAAGCATCACTTTTAGAAAGCATCACTAGGAACAAAGCTAGTGGAGGTGATGGAATTCCAGTGGAGATATTTCAAATCCTGAAAGATGATGCTGTGAAAGTGATATACTCAATATGCCAGCAAATTTAGAAAACTCAGCAGTGGCCACAGGACTGGAAAAAGTCAGTTTTCATTCCAATCCCAGAGAAAAGCAATGCCAAAGAATGCTCAAACTACCGCACAGTTGCACTCATCTCACATGCTAGTAAAGTAATGCTCAATATTCTCCAAGCCAGGCTTCAACAATACATGAAACGTGAACTTCCAGTTGGAAGCTATTCAAGCTGGTTTTAGAAAAGGCAGAGGAACCAGAGATCAAGTTGCCAACATCTGATAGACTATTGAAAAAGCAAGAGAGTTCCAGAAAAATATCTATTTCTGTTTTATTGACTATGCCAAAGCCTTTGACTGTGTGGATCACAATAAACTGTGGAAAATTCTGAAAGAGATGGGAATACCAGATCACCATTGCCTCTTGAGAAGTTTATATGCAGGTCAGGAAGCAACAGTTAGAACTGGACATGAAACAACAGACTGGTTCCAAATAGGAAAAGGAGTGTGTCAAGGCTGTATATTGTCACCCTGCTTATTTAACTTATATGCAGAGTACATCATGAGAAATGCTGGGCTGGAAGAAGCACAAGCTAGAATCAAGATTGCCGGGAGAAATATCAATAACCTCAGATATGCAGATGGCACCACCCTTATGGCAGAAAGTGAAGAGGAACTCAAAAGCCTCTTGATGAAAGTGAAACAGGAGAGTGGAAAAGTTGGCTTAAAGCTCAACATTCAGAAAGCTAAGAACATGGCATCTGGTCCCATCACTTTATGGGAAATAGATGGGGAAACAGTGGAAACAGTGTCAGATTTATTTTGGGGGGCTCCAAAATCACAGCAGATGGTGATTGCAGCTATGAAATTAAAAGACTATTACTCCTTGGAAGGAAAGTTATGACCAACCTAGGTAGCATATTCAAAAGCAGGGACATATCTTTGCCAACAAAGGTCCACCTAGTCAAGGTGATGGTTTTTCCAGTGGTCATATATGGATGTGAGAGTTGGACTGTGAAGAAAGCTGAGTACCGAAGAATTGATGCTTTTGAACTGTGGTGTTGGAAAGACTCTTGAGAATCCCTTGGACTGCAAGGAGATCCAACCAGTCCATTCTAAAGGGGATCAGTCCTGGGTGTTCTTTGAAAGCAGTGATACTATAGCTGAAACTCCAGTACTTTGGCCACCTCATGCGAAGAGTTGACTCTGTGGAAAAGACCCTGATGCTGGGAGGGATTGGGGGCAGGAGGAGAAGGGGATGAGAGAGGATGAGATAGCTGGATGGCATCACCGACTCTATGACATGAGTCTGGGTGAACTCCGGGAGTTGGTGATGGACAGGGAGGCCTGGCGTGCTGCGATTCATGGGGTCGCAAAGAGTTTGACACGACTGAGCGACTGAACTGAACTGAATGGCCTTTTCATTCCCATTAGTAAAAAATATATCCAAACCTCAGAAATGTACACTTATCAACATTGTTTCTATTTTACGTTTAATTTCAATATTCTGTAAAAAAAACATTTTGTTTTGCTAAATCCTGTGTGACTCTCTTGCAACTGCATGGACTGTAGCCCCCTGGGCTCCTCTGTACATGGGATTTCCGAGGCAAGAATAGCGGAGTGGGTTGCCATTTCCTTCTCCAGGGGATATTCCTGACCCAGGGACTGAACCCATGTCTCCTGTATTGTAGGTAATTCTTTACCACTGAACCACCTGGGAAGCCCATAAAACATTTTAGTTCCAATTCAGTAAAGTTACAGCAGATAGACGAGGGTAGATTTCCTAGAAAAGCATATATAGGTAGGAAAGGTTTGCAGAACTTCTAAAACACAATGGATATTATTTGTTATTGAACCTATTATTTGTTAACTTTTCAATCTATTCATGGGAGTTCTGAAGGCAAGAGTACTGAAGTGGTTTGCCATTCCCATCTCCAGTGGACCACGTTTTGTCAGAACTGTCCACCATGACCTATCCGTCTTGGGTGGCCCTACACAGGCATGGCTCATAGTTTCATTAAGACAAGGCTGTAGTCCATGATCAGTTTCATTAGTTTTGTCACTGTGGTTTTCATTCTGTCTGCCCTGGGATGAATAAGGATAAGAGGCTTATGGAAGCTTCCTGATGGGATAGACTAACTGAGGAGAGAACTGGGTCTTATTCTGATGGGTGGGGCCATGTTCAGTTAATCTTAAAACTCAACATTCAAAAAACTAAGATCATGGCATCTGGTCCATCACTTCACTGCAAATAGATGGGGAAACAATGGTAACAGTGAAAAACTATTTTGGGGGCTCCAAAATCACTGCAGATGGTGACTGCAGCCATGAAATTAAAAGATGTTTGCTCCCTGGAGGAAAAGTTATGACCAACCTAGACAGCATATTAAAAAACAGAGACATTACTTTACCAACAAAGGTCCATCTAGCCAAGGCTATGCTTTTTCCAGTAGTCACGTATGGATGTGAGTCTGGACTGTAAAGAAAGCTGAGTGCTGAAGAATTGATGCTTTTGAACTGAGGTGCTGGAGAAGACTCTTGAGAGTGTCTTGGACTTCAGGGAGATCCAACCAGTCAATCCTAAAAGAAATCAGTCCTGAATATTCATTGGAAGGCCTGATGCTGAAACTCCAACACTTTGGCCACCTAACGTAAAGAACTGACTCATTGGAAAAGACCCTGATGCTGGGAAAGATTGAGGGAGGGAGGAGAAGGAGATGACAGAGGATGAGATGGCTGGATGGCATCACCAACTCAATGGTCACGAGTTTGAGCAAGCTCCGGGAGTTGGTGATGGACAGGGAAGACTGGCGGGGTGCAGTCCATGGGGTTACAAAGAGTCGAACGTGACTGAGCAACTGAACTAAACTGCTTTGTTAACTTATCTCCTCTGCCTGCTCTTGCAATGCACAAACCTATAGTCTATTTTCTACAGAGAAAAATGACAAGGATATGCTAAAAACAAAGTTATAAATCTTCAATGGTTTTCCAGTTCATAAGATCTTGATTACTTGCTCCCTTCCTGAAAACCATCTTATCCTGTAGTGTTTGACTACTTTTCTATACTTTAATCACATTGACCTTCTATCCAATAATTTTTATCTCATGGTTCCCCTTGTCAATTTTCCTGTGTTAAGAGTATTAATCTCTTTCAGAATATACCAACACTTTAATATGTTCATTAAAATATTAATTTCTGTAGCTCAGATGGCAATTAACTTTAGATATGCATTATATATAACAATATTATCTGAATACCTTGGAAAGAGTTTTGGAGTATTTCAAATATCCACTTGCACTTGTTTTATTTTCACAAAATAAAATAATATTGTACCTGTAGCTTAGAAATTGGTTGTATTCTTTTACTGAGGGAAGTATTATCTTAATGACAAAAACTGATTCCTATGGAAGGGAATGATAAAATAATCAAAAGCTTGTTATTCATGTAGTAATATATGTTTCTACATTTGTTTTAATAATATAGTCCTGTTGATCGACAGAGGTAGCAAGCATTTCATACAGAATCAGAACTTTCTATAGAGCTCAGATACAATTATTTTGCCAAAAATAAAAATCTAAATAAGATTATGACTTGTAATTTGTGTAGTTGTATATTAACAAGCTTAGAGAAAATTACTAATTTATAGCTTATAAGTAAAAAATGAAATATTGAAATAAATATTTTTCAGATATTCCAATAATTTTATTAAAATTATAAAACTTAATCAAATTTTACTAAAATAAACAACCTAACCTTACACCTAAAGGAACTAGAGAAAGAAGAACAAATAAAACCCAAAGTTAGTAGAAGGAAAGAAACAAAGATCAGAGAGAAATAAATAAAATAAAGACTAAAAAAAAATGGAAATGATCAATGAAACTAAAAGTTGGTTGTCTGAAATAGTAAACAAAATTGATAAACCTGTACCTAAACTCATCAAGAACAAAAGGGAGAGGGCCAGAGTCAGTAAAGTCATGAATGTAAAGTCATGAATGAAAAAGGGAAGTTACAATCATAAGAAATACAAAAGATCATAAGAAACTACTATGAAAACTATATGTCACCAAACTGTACAACATAGAAAAAAATAGGTGAATTCTTAGAAAAGTACTATCACCAAAGATTGAACCAGGAAGAAATAGAAAATATGGATAGACAAATTACCAGTAATGAAATTGAATCAGTAATTTAGAAACTCTGAACAAACAAAAGTCCAGGACCAGAAGTCTTCACAGATGAATTCTACCAAACATTTAGGGAAGAGTTAACCCCTATTCTCCTCAAACTATTCCAAAAAATTGCAGAGGATGAACATTTCTGAACTTATCCTATGAGGCCAGCATTACCATGATACCAAAACCAAAGATATAACACAAAAGAAATTATAGGACAATATTACTGATGAACAAAAATGCAAAAATCTTCAACAAAATTTTGGCACCCCAAATCCAACAATACACTGAAAAGTGTATACATTGTGATAAAGTGGGATTTAGTCCACAGAGGCAAAATTTTTTCAATATCTGTAAAACAATAAACATGATAATACCACATTAACAAATTGAAGAGTAAAATACATATGATCATCTCAACAGATGCAGAAAAAGCTTTTACAAAATTTAGCATCCATTTGTGATTAAGAAAATAAACTGTCAAGAAAGTGATGATACAGGGAACATACTTCAGCACAATAGGGTCTTTTATGACAAACCCACATCTAACATAATATTCAATGGTGAAGAGCTGAAAGCATCTCCTCTAAGATCTGGAACAGACAGGGATGTTCACTTTTTCCACTTTTATTCAAGATAGTTTTGGAAGTCCTAGCCCCAGCAATCAGAAAAGGAAAAGAGATAAAGGAATCCAAATTGCAAAGGAAGGCATGAAACTGTTACTGTCAGAAGATTACTAGGAAAAGGAGTACATCAAGGCTGTATATTGTCACCCTGCTTATTTAACTTATATGCAGAGTACATCATGAGAAATGCTGGGCTGGAAGAAGCACAAGCTGGAATCAAGATTGCCGGGAGAAATATCAATAACCTCAGATATGCAGATGACACCACCCTTATGGCAGAAAGTGAAGAGGAACTCAAAAGCCTCTTGATGAAGGTGAAATAGGAGAGTGAAAAAGTTGGCTTAAAACTCAACATTCAGAAAACAAAGATCATGGCATCTGGTCCCACCACTTCATGGGAAATAGATGGGGAAATAGTGGAAACAGTGTCAAACTTTATGTTTTTGGGCTCCAAAATCAGTGCAGATGGTGACTGCAGCCATGAAATTAAAAGATGCTTGCTCCTTGGAAGGAAAGTTATGACAAATCTAGATAGCATATTGAAAAGCAGAGACATTACTTTGCCAACATAGGTCCGTCTAGTCAAGGCTATGGTTTTTCCTGTGGTCATGTATGGATGTGAGAGTTGGACTGTGAAGAAGGCTGAGTGCCAAAAGAATTGATGCTTTTGAACTGTGGTGTTGGAGAAGACTCTTGCGAGTCCCTTGGACTGCAAGGAGATCCAACCAGTCTATTCTGAAGGAGATCAGCCCTGGGATTTCTTTGGAAGGAATGATGCTAAAGCTGAAACTCCAGTACTTTGGCCACCTCATGCGAAGAGTTGACTCATTGGAATAGACTCTGATGCTGGGAGGGATTGGGGCCAAGAGGAGAAGGGGACGACAGAGGATGAGATGGCTGGATGGCATCACTGACTTGATGGACGTGAGTCTGAGTGAACTCCGGGAGTTGGTGATGGACAGGGAGGCCTGGTGTGCTGCAATTCATGGGGTTGCAAAGAGTTGGACACGACTGAGCAACTGAACTGAACTGAACTGATAATGTACTTATAAAACATGATACTTATAAAATTGTAAGAGTTCATCAATGAATTTGTAAAGGAGAAGGATACAAAATTAATGCAGATAAAGCTGTTGCATTTCTATAAAGTAAAAACAAGCCATCAGAAAGGAAAATGAAGGAAACATGACAATTACCATTACATCAAAAGGAATAAAATACTTAGGATAAACGAACCTAAGGAGGTAAAAGACTGGTATTCAGCAACTATAAAACACTAATGAGAGAAATCAAAGACAACATAAACAGATGAAAAGGTATATAAAATTCTTAGACTGAAAGAATTATATTGTTAAAATGGCCATACTATCCAAGGCAATCTACAGATTCAATGTGGTCCCTATCAATATATCAGCAGCACTTTTCAAAGAACTAGAAGAAACAATTTTAAAATTTGTATAGTAAAGACCTCAAAGAGCCAAAGCATTCATGAGAAAGAAGGTCAGAACTGGAGGAATCACAATTCTGACTGCAGACTATACTGCAAAGCTATGGTAATCAAAACTGGTGCTGGCACAAAAACAGACCAATAGATCAGTAGAACAGAATAGAGAGCCCAGAGATAAGCACTTATGCTCATTAAATCTATGACAAATGAGGTAAGAATATACAATGGAGAAAAGATGGCCTCTTCAATAAGTTGTTCTGGGAAAACTGGACAGCTACATGTAAAAGAATAAAATTAGAACATTCTCTAATACCATGTACAAAAATAAACTTTAAATGGATGGATTAAAGACCTAAAAGTGAGACCAGAAACCATAAAACTTCTAGAGGAAAATATATGCAGAACACCCTTTGACATAAATCACAGCAATATTTTTTTGGATCTGTCTCCTAATGCAAAGGAAATAAAAGCAAAAGTAAACAAATGGGATCTAATTAAACTTAAAAACTTTTGCCCAGCAAGGAAAACCATTGACAAAATGAAAAGAGAACCTACAGAATGGGAGAAAATATTTGCAAATTTGTAACAGGTTTAGAAACTTTAGAAATCAAAAATATATATATCAGAAACTGTATCAGGAAGTATAAACAAAAATAAAAGAAATAGTAATCCTTCAAGAAATATGAATTTTAATTAAATTTCCATTTCAGTACCATAATTCTTATCAAGTCATAGTCAAATGGTCAACTTTGTTTCATTGCCCATTTAAAATATATTTCTGTGGTTAGCATGACAGATATTTAGTTAACATTTGAAAAGTGAAAGTGTTAGTTGCTCAGCTGTGTCCAACTCTTTGTGACCCCATGGACTGTAGCCCACCAGGTCCCCTGTCCATGGAATTCTCCAGGCAAGAATACTGGACAGGGTTGCCATTCCCTTCTCCAGGGGATCTTCCCAAGCCAGGGATCGAAGTTGGGTCTCTCACATCACATTCAGATTCTTTATTGTCATCATATATGAGATTTTATTTGATGACAATATTTTAAATACCATAAATAATAATGAAGTCAGAAAAAGTTCCCATTTGGGCACACTGCATTTATTCTTTGCCATATAGTTAAAGTAGTACCTTAATATAGACACTTCTTATCATTGACTATATGATGTCATAAATAAAATGAGAGATAAAAAATTTAAATTGTATATAAAGTTGTGAAAATAAAATACCTTGATATAATCACCTATCACTTTTAAAATGTAAAATTCAGAACCCATATAAGTAATATGATAGAATATTTGTCACAAACTTATTCAAAAGTCAAAATTAAAAACAACTAAAACCTGTATGCTTACTGTAACCATTGTCATATTAATATATTATATATAGTTTAGTAAAAGTAATTTTAAACCATATAATTGTAGAGCATGCCTGGACACAAATTAGGACAAGCAAAATCTATGTTTGAGTCATAATAGATTTCAGATGGCTTTATTAAGTGACAAAAATGTTAACTGAATGAAAGATAATAGCTATAATAAGGAGCTAGATTCTAACTTCAGATTAAATTTCTCTTGGATGTGCTATCTTCCCTGTGGTTTTCTACTTGGAAGTCACAATTAGTTTATTATTGCTTAACAGCAGGAGGCTTTCTGAAATTCAATTTTGTGATGATCTGGAACTCTTTGATTGTTCTCTAGGACTACTTTATAAAGCTTTGAGTTTTAATATTTTTAACTTGATGCAATTTTACAAATTAAACTACATATTAAGTGTAGTAAGAAAGTTCACTATTTAAGCAATTCTTCACAGGACCCTTTTAGAAGATATGCATTTTTTCCATGACAATTTACATTATTTTGTGCCAAATTGCAGGTGATCAGTGTTTGCCCTTTTAAATCTCTCTATCAGATAGTGTTTAAAATGGTACAATGCATATTCAAAGTCTGAAATGCAAGTACTTATGGTGCTTGCCGTTACTATCCCTAACATAAAATGTAAACAGGATTCAAAATATTGCATATTAATCCTATTGTGTTAGTGCTCATCCACTAATCCTTGTGTGATAGTATTATGTGTCAGCTTGAGTAGTTCATGGTACTGTTATCTAATGTATTTTGATAATGTGATAATGTAAGTCTCATGGAATCAGTTGAAAACCTTAAGAGCAAAATCTGAGGTTTCCAAGAGAAGAAATTCTGTCTCAGCTTCCAGCCTAGCTGACCTTATAATTTTAAATTCAATACTGAAACATCAAGCCCATCTGGGTTTTAGGCTTGCCAACCTGCCCCACAGATTTTCAACTTGTCATCCTTACAACTGCATGAGCTAATTCCTTAAATTAAAACTCACCTCTAATCCCTTACCCACTCTTTCTCAAGATATCTATATACATAGATGTATAGATAGATATAGATCTTCTATGATATCTATATGGAGAAAGCAATGACACCCACTCCAGTACTGTTGTCTGGAAAATCCAGTGGATGGAAGAGCCTGGTAGGCTGCAGTCCATGGGGTCGCTAAGTGTCAGACATGACTGAGCAACTTCATTTTCACTTTTCACTTTTGTGCATTGGAGAAGGAAATGGCAACCCACTCCAGTGTTCTTGCCTGGAGAATCCCAGGGACGGGGGAGCCTGGTGGGCTGCCATCTATGGGGTTGCACAGAGTCGGAAACGACTGAAGCGACTTAGCAACAGCAGTAGCAGTATTATATCTATATACATATATTATACATTATGATTATTTATATAGTTACAGTTAAAATTATGTTACACCTATGACATAATATGTAATCTATAATATACATACATTTTATATATTCTATTATATACTTATAGGAATACTTGGTGGCTCAGACAGTAAAGAATACACCTGCAATGCAGGAGACCCAGGTTTCCTCCTGGGTTGGGAAGATCCCCTGGAGAAGTGAATGGCTACTCACTCTAATATTCTTGCCTGAAGAATTCCATGGACAGAGGACCCTAGCAGTCCATTGTCCATGGGGGTCACAAAAAGTTTATTTACACAAATTTCATATACATACTAGGATATATATATATATATGCCAATACATACATATATTTTTTTTCTGAGAACCCTAATACACTCTTGCAATCATTAATCTGTTCTCCAGTTCAATAGTTTTATAATTTTATTATTTCAAGAATACTATATGAATGGAAGCATACAGTATGTACTCTTATTATAATCAGATTGTTTTATATATTATCTTATTATAATCTTATTGTAATCTTCATTATACTCAGCATAATTCAGGAGATTCATCTAGTTTTTGTGTCTATCAATACTTTCCTTTTTACTGCTGAGTAGTATTCCATAGTATAGACATAACTCATTCTGTTCATGAACTTACCCATTTAAGGACATCTGGTTTGTTTCAAGTTTGGGGATATTATGAATAAAGTAGCTATGGAAAGTGAAAGTGAAAGTGAAGTCACTCAGTCGTGTCTGACTCTTTTTGATCCCATGGACTGCAGCCTACCAGGCTCCTCTGTCCATGGGATTTTCCAGGCAATAGTACTGGAGTGGATTGCCATTTCCTTCTCCAGGGGATCTTCCCAACCCAGGGATTGAACCTAGGTCTCCCACATTGTAGACGGACACTTTACCGTCTGAGCCACCAGGGAAGTCCTAACTGTGGAAACTTCTGTACAATTATATATGTGAGCATAAATCATTACGTCTCTGAGAGAAATGCTCAGGAGATTGATTCTGGTTTCATATAGTAGCTACAAGTTTAGGTGAGTAATAAGCTACCTACCTCTTTTCCAGAATAACTTGATTGCATTATGATTAATATAAAAGTGATCCAGGTTCTCAGGATTCTCACCAGTGCTTGATTTGTCACTACTTTTTAAAATTTCATTTTAGTCATTCTGATTGGTTTATAGTACTATAGGAATGCATCTTTGATTTGAATTTTCCTAGTGGCAAATGATGCTGAACATCTCTTTATGTTATTTGTCATCTCTCTGCCTCCTCAAAAAGCAGGAGACTGATTTCATTCACTTTACTTTTCCATTTCAAAATTGTTTTAGCTATTGTACTTCTTTTACTTTCAATATAAATGTTAGAGTGATCTTGCCTCATCTACAAAGTATCTGACTGGGCTTCTAACAGTAGTTATAGGAAGCTTATGTGTAAACTTGGAGAGAAGTGATGTATTTACTATGTTGAAATTTCCAATCCTTGAGGATAGTCTGTTTCTCCATTTATTACATTTCCTTTGATTTCTTTTATCCGAACCTTTTGGTTCAGCATGCAGTTTAGTTCAGTAACTCAGTCATGTCCCATTCTTTGCGACCCCGTGGACTGCAGCAAGCCAGGCTTCCCTGTCCATCACCAACTCCCAGAGCTTGCTCAAACTCATGTCCATCAAGTAGGTGATACCATGCAAGTCCCACATATATTCTCTTAGATTTACAACTGAATATTTTTTTCCCTTGAATGATAGTCATGTTTGAATGAATGTATGTTGATCTTGTCCCCTGAGACCTTGTTAAACACTTATTATTTTAGGAATTTTAAGATAGATAACCAGATTTTCTACATAAAATATCATTTCAGGAGAGGCAGTCCTAAGATGGCAGAGGAATAGGATGGGGAGACCACTTTCTCCCCCACAAATTCATCAAAAGAACATTTAAATGCTGAGTAAAATCCACAAAACAACTTCTGAATGCCAGCAGAGGACATCAGGCATCCAGAAAAGCAGCCCATTGTCTTAGAAAGGAGGTAGGAAAAATATAAAAGACAAAAAAAGAGACAAAAGAGGTAGGGACGGAGCTCCATCCTGGGATGGGAATCTTAAAAAGACAGAAGTTTCCAAACACCAGGAAACACTCTCACTGCCAAGTCTGTGCGGAGCCTTGGAAGCACAGAGGGCAACATAATAGGGAGGAAAAATAAATAAATAATTAAAACCCACAGATTACGAGCCCAACAGTAACCCCCAGCAGAGAAGCAGCATAGACACCTGCGCCCGCCACTAGCAAGCTGGGGCTGGGCAGGGAGGTGCAGGCTGCATTGCTTAGAGTAAGGATCGGGCCTGAATGCCCCCGAGGGTAATCAGAGCGAACCAATTTGGGCTAGCAAACCAGACTGTGGGATAGCTACGACATGAAAAGCCTTAAGACACTGCCAGGCCCGTGCCCAGAACAAAGGGTGGAACAGAACTAGCTGGCCACAGACCATCCCCCTCCGGTGACAGGCAGCCAGAGCCAGAAGGGGGCAATCGCAGCCCCAGAGAGACATTATCTACCAAACTGCAAGCAGGCTTCTTTGCTTACTAAGACTTCTTGGGGTTCTGGACAGTCATCTGCCTGAGAAGGTGCGCCAGTTGTACACCCAGAAAACCAAGAGGCAGGGATGGGAGAGGCGATAAGTCGCAGTAACCGCGCTCACCAAACACCTCATCACCGGAGCTGCTCGGAGCTGGGAAGGGCACAAAATGCAGGCCCAATGGAGTCTGCGCCTCTGAGGACTACCTGAGTGCCTGAACCTGAGCGGCTTAGACCTGGGAGGTGCATGCAGCCCAGGGCCGGCCTCGGACGGTTCCTGGCAGAGCAACCTAGAGCCTGAGCTGTGTGGGCAGGGAGGGTGCATGAGTTGTGAGCAGGGGCAGGCCCAGTGTGGCTGAGACACTATGAGCACATGCCAGTGTTATTTGTTTGCAGCGTCCCTCCGTCCCCACAGCGCGACTGAACAAGTAAGCCTAAAAAAGTGTCCACCACCGCCCCCTTGTGTCAGGGTGCAAATCAGACACTGAAGAGACCAGCAAACAGAAGCTAAAACCAAGGGAACCACCTTGGAAGTGACAGGTGCAATAGATTAAAACCCTGTAGTTAGTACCGACTACACAGGAAGGGGCCTATAGATCTTGAGAAAGATAAGCTGGACCAAGAAAGTATCCAAAAATGAATTGACCCCACACTGCCCACAACAACACCAGAGAAAGTCCTAGATATACTTTTACTATTTTTATGATCATTATTTTCTTTTTTTTTCTTTTTTTTAAACTTTTTAAAAATTTTAAGTCCTCTATTACTCCTTTAATTTTCATTTTTTTAACCTACTATTACTTTTCAAAAAAAAGATTATTTTTAAAGCAAACTTCATATATATATATATATATATTTTAATGTCCTTTGTGACTTTATTTTTCTTCTTCTTTTCTTTAATATTGTATTTTTGAAAATCCAACCTCTACTCTAGAATTTTAATCTTTGCTTTTTGGTATTTGTTATCAATTTTGTACCTTTAAGAACCCAATCTTCAGTACTTGTTTTTACTTGGGAGCGAGATTACTGGCTTGACTGCTCTCTCCCCCTTTGGACTCTCCTTTCTCTCCACTAGGTCACCTTTGTCTCCTCCCTCCCCCTTCTCTTCTCTACCCAACTCTCTGAATCTCTGTGTATTCCAGATGGTGGAGGACACTTAGGGAACTGATTACTGACTGGATCTGTCTCTCTCCTTTTCATTCCCCACTTTTATCCTCCTGGCAACCTCTGTCTCCTTCCTCCCTCTTCTCTTCTCTGTATAACTCCATGAACATCTCTGAGTGGTCCAGACTGTGGAGTGCACATAAAGAAGTGACTACTGGCTAGCTTTCTCTCTCCTCTTTTGATTCCACCTCATCTCATTCGGGTCACCTCTAACCCCCTCCTCCCTCTTCTCTTCTCCATGTGACTCTGTGAACCTCTCTGGGTGTCCCTCACTGTGGAGAAACTTTTCATCTTTAACCTAGATGTTTTATCAACGGTGCTGTATAGAAGGAGAAGTCTTGAGACTACTGTAAAAATAAGACTGAAAATCAGAAGCAGGAGACTCAAGTCCAAATCCTGAGAACATCAGAGAACACCTGACTCCAGGGAACATTAAGCAATAGGAGCTCATCAAACGCCTCCATACCTACACTGAAACAAAGCAGCACCCAAGGGCCAACAAGTTCCAGAGCAAGACATACCACGCAAATTCTCCAGCAACACAGGAACACAGCCCTGAGCTTCAATATACAGGCTGCCCAAAGTTACTCCAAATCCATTGACATCTCATAACTCATTACTAGACACTTCATTGCACTTCAGAGAGAAGAAATCCAGCTCCACCCACCAGAACACCGACACAAGCTTCCCTAACCAAGAAACCTTGACAAGCCACTGATACAACCCCACCCACAGAGAGGAAACTCCATAATAAAGAGAACTCCACAAACTGCCAGAATACAGAAAGACCACCCCAAACTCAGCAATATAAACAAGATGAAGAGACAGAGGAATACCCAGCAGGTAAAGGAACAGGATAAATGCCCACCAAACCAAACAAGAAAGGAAGTGATAGGGAATCTACCTGATAAATAATTCCGAATAATGATAGTGAAAATGATCCAAAATCTTGAAATCAAAATGGAATCACAGATAAATAGCCTGGAGGCAAGGATTGAGAAAATGCAAGAAAAGTTTAACAA
The DNA here is from genome assembly GCF_027580195.1 of Bos mutus. Taxonomy (NCBI): domain Eukaryota; kingdom Metazoa; phylum Chordata; class Mammalia; order Artiodactyla; family Bovidae; genus Bos; species Bos mutus. Next base: position 29,141,660 of record NC_091630.1, on the reverse strand, counting down.
GGACCTAGAAGAAATAAAAAAGAGTCAATATATAATGAATAATGCAATAAATGAGATCAAAAACACTCTGGAGGTAACAAATAGTAGAATAACAGAGGCAAAAGATAGGATTAGTGAATTAAAGGATAGAATGGTAGAAATAAATGAATCAGAGAGGAAAAAAGAAAAACGAATTAAAAGAAATGAGGACAATCTCAGAGACCTCCAGGACAATATTAAATGCCACAACATTCAAATCATAGGAGTTCCAGAAGAAGAAGACAAAAAGAAAGACCATGAGAAAATACTTGAGGAGATAATAGTTGAAAACTTCCCTAAAATGGGGAAGGAAATAATCACCCAAGTCCAAGAAACCCAGAGAGTCCTAAACAGGATAAACCCAAGGCAAAACACCCCAAGACACATATTAATCAAATTAACAAAGATCAAACACAAAGAACAAATATTAACAGCAGCAAGGGAAAAACAACAAATAACACACAAGGGGATTCCCATAAGGATAACAGCTGATCTTTCAATAGAAACTCTTCAGGCCAGGAGGGAATAGCAAGACATACTTAAAGTGATGAAAGAAAATAACCTATAGCCCAGATTACTGTAGCCAGCAAGGATCTCACTCAAATATGAAGGAGAAATCAAAAGCTTTACAGACAAGCAAAAGCTGAGAGAATTCAGCATCACCAAACCAGCTCTCCAACAAATGCCAAAGGATATTCTCTAGACAGGAGACACAAAAACGGTGTATAAACTCGAACCCAAAACAATAAAGTAAATGGCAACGGGATCATACTTATCAATAATTACCTTAAACGTAAATGGGTTGAATGCCCCAACCAAAAGACAAAGACTGGCTGAACGGATACAAAAACAAGACCCCTATATATGTTGTCTACAAGAGACCCACCTCAAAACAGGGGACACATACAGACTGAAAGTGAAGGGCTGGAAAAAGATATTCCATACAAATAGAGATCAAAAGAAAGCAGGAGTAGCAATACTCGTATCAGATAAAATAGACTAAAACAAAGGCAGTGAAAAGAGACAAAGAAGGACACTACATAATGATCAAAGGATCAATCCAAGAAGAAGATATAACAATTATAAATATATATGCACCAACATAGGAGCACCACAATACGTAAGACAAATACTAACAAGTATGAAAGGGGAAATTAACAATAACACAATAATAGTGGGAGACTTTAATACCCCACTCACACCTATGGATAGATCAACTAAACATAAAATTAACAAAGAAACACAAACTTTAAATGATACAATAGACCAGTTAGACCTGATTGATATCTATAGGACATTTCATCCCAAAACAATGAATTTCACCTTTTTCTCAAGCACACGTGGAACCTTTTCCAGGATAAATCACATCCTGGGCCATAAATCTAGCCTTGGTAAATTCAAAAAAATTGAAATCATTCCAAGCATCTTTTCTGACCACAATGCAGTAAGATTAGATCTCAATTACAGGAGAAAAACCATTAAAAATTCCAACATATGGAGACTGAACAACACGTTGCTGAATAACCAACAAATCACAGAAGAAATAAAAAAAGAAATCAAAATATGCATAGAAATGAATGAAAATGAAAACACAACAACCCAAAACCTGTGGGACACTGTAAAAGCAGTGTTAAGGGGAAAGTTCATAGCAATACAGGCATACCTCAAGAAACAAGAAAAAAGTCAAATAAAGGACCTAACTCTACACCTAAAGCAACTAGAAAAGGAAGAAATGAAGAACCCCAGAGTTAGTAGAAGGAAAGAAATCTTAAAAATTAGGGCAGAAATAAATGCAAAGAAAAAACAAAGGAGACCATAGCAAAAATCAACAAAGCCAAAAGCTGGTTCTCTGAAAGAATAAATAAAATTGACAAACCATTAGTCAGACTCATCAAGAAACAAAGGGAGAAAAATCAAATCAATAAAATTAGAAACGAAAATGGAGAGATCACAACAGACAACACACAAATACAAAGGATCATAAGAGACTACTATCAGCAATTATATGCCAATAAAATGGACAACGTGAAAGAAATGGACAAATTCTTAGAAAAGTACAACTTTCCAAAACTGAACCAGGAAGAAATAGAAAATCTTAACAGACCCATCATAACCACAGAAATTGAAACTGTAATCAGAAATCTACCAACAAATAAAAGCTCAGGTCCAGATGGCTTCAGAGCTGAATTCTACCAAAAATTTAGAGAAGAGCTAACACCTATCCTACTCAAACTCTTCCAGAAAATTGCAGAGGAAGTTAAATTTCCAAACTCATTCTATATGGCCACCATCACCCTAATACCAAAACCTGCCAAAGATGCCACAAATAAAGAAAACTACAGGCCAATATCACTGATGAACATAGATGCAAAAATCCTTAATAAAATTCTAGCAATCAGAATTCAACAACACATTAAAAAGATCATACACCATGACCAAGTGGGCTTTATCCCAGGGATGAAAGGATTCTTCAATATCTGCAAATCAATCAATGTAATACACCACATTAACAAATTGAAACATAAAAGCCATATGATTATCTCAATAGATGCAGAGAAAGCCTTTGACAAAATTCAACACCATTTATGATAAAAACGCTCCAGAAAGCAGGAATAGAAGGAACATATCTCAGCTGAAACTCCAGTACTTTGGCCACCTGATGTCAAGAGTTGACTCATTGGAAAAGACTCTGATGCTGGGAGGGATTGGGGGCAAGAGGAAAAGGGGACGACAGAGGATGAGATGGCTGGATGGCATCACTTACTCGATGGACGTGAGTCTGAGTGAACTCCGGGAGTTGGTGATGGACAGGGAGGCCTGGCGTGCTGCGATTCATGGGGTCGCAAAGAATTGAACACAACTGAGCGACTGATCTGATCTGATCTGACCTCAACGTAATAAAAGCTATATATGACAAACCCACAGCAAACATTATCCTCAATGATGAAAAATTGAAAGCATTTCCCCTAAAGTCAGGAACAAGACAAGGGTGCCCACTCTCACCACTACTATTCAACATAGTTTGGGAAGTTTTGGCCACAGCAATCAGAGCAGAAAAAGAAATAAAAGGAATTCAAATTGGAAAGGAAGAAGTAAAACTCTCACTGTTTGCAGATGACATGATCCACTACACAGAAACCCTAAAGACTCCACCAGAAAATTACTAGAGCTAATCAATGAATATAGTAAAGTTGCAGGATATAAAATCAACACAAAGAAATCCCTTGCATTCCTATACATTAATAATGAGAAAATAGAGAAAGTAAGGAAACAATTCCATTCACCATTGCAACGAATAGAATAAAATACTTAGGAATATATCTACCTAAAGAAAATAAATACCTATATATATAAAACTATAAAACACTGATGAAAGAAATCAAAGAGGACACTAATAGATGAAGAAATACACCATGTTCATGGATCGGAAGAATCAATATAGTGAAAATGAGTATACTACCCAAAGCAATCTATAGATTCAATGCAATCCCTATCAAGCTAACAATGGTATTTTTCACAGAACTAGAACAAATAATTTCACAATTTGTATGGAAATACAAAAAGCCTTGAATAGCCAAAGCAATCTTGAGAAAGAAGAATGGGACTGGAGGAATCAACCTGCCTGACTTCAGGCTCTACTACAAAACCACAGTCATCATGACAGTATGGCACTGGCACAAAGACAGAAATATAGATCAATCAAACAAATTAGAAAGCCCAGAGATAAACCCACGCACAAATGGACACCTTATCTTTGACAAAGGAGGCAAGAATACACAATGGAGAAAAGGCAATCTCTTTAACAAGTGGTCCTGGGAAAACTGGTCAACCACTTGTAAAAGAATGAAACTAGAACACTTTCTAACACCATATGCAAAAATAAACTCAAATGGATTAAAGATCTAAACATAAGACCAGAAACTATAAAACTCTTAGAGGAGAACATAGGCAAACACTCTCTGACATATATCACAGCAGGATCCTCTATGACACACCTCCCAGAATATTGGAAATAAAAGCAAAAATAAACAAATGGGATCTAATTAAAATTAAAAGCTTCTGCACAACAAAGGAAACTATAAACAAGGTGAAAAGACAGCCTTCAGAATGGAATAAAATAATAGCAAATGAAGCAACTGACAAACAACTAATCTCAAAAATATACAAGCAACTAGCTCAATTCCAGTGTTCTTGCCTGGAGAATCCCAGGGACGGGGGAGCCTGGTGGGCTGCCGTCTATGGGGTCGCACAGAGTTGGACACAACTGAAGTGACTTAGCAGCAGCAGCTCAATTCTGGAAAAATAAACAACCCAATAAAAAAATGGGCCAAAGAACTAAATAGACATTTCTCCAAAGAAGACATACAGATGGCTAACAAACACATGAAAAGATGCTCAACATCACTCATTATCAGAGAAGTGCAAATCAAAACCACAATGAGGTACCATTTCACGCCAGCCAGAATGGCTGTGATCCAAAAGTCTACAAGCAATAAATGCTGGAGAGGATGTGGAGAAAAGGGAACCCTCTTACACTGTTGGTGAGAATGCAAACTAGTACAGCCACTATGGAGAACAGTGTGGAGATTCCTTAAAAAACTGGAAATAGAACTGCCATATGACCCAGCAATCCCACTGCTGGGCATATACACTGAGGAAACCAGAATTGAAAGAGACACGTGTACCCCAGTGTTCATTGCAGCACTGTTTATAATAGCCAGGACATGGAAGCAACCTAGATATCCATCAGCAGATGAATGGATAAGAAAGCAGTGGTACATATACACTATGGAGTATTACTCAGCCATTAAAAAGAATACATTTGAACCAGTTCTAATGAGGTGGATGAAACTGGAGCCTATTATACAGAGTGAAGTAAGCCAGAAAGAAAAACACCAATACAGTATACTAATGCATAGATATGGAATTTAGAAAGATGGTAATGACAACCCTGTATGCGAGACAGCAAAAGAGACACAGATGTATAGAACAGTGTTTTGAACTCTGTGGGAGAGCGAGGGTGGGATGATTTGGGAGAATGGCATTAAAACATGTATAATACCATATAAGAAATGAATCGCCAGTCCAGGTTCGACGCAGGATACAGGAAGCTTGGGGCTGGTGCACTGGGATGACCCAGAGGGATAGTATGGGGAGGGAAGTGGGAGCGGGGTTCAGGATTGGGAACACATGTACACCTGTGGTGGATGCATATTGATGTATGGCAAAACCAATACAATAAAAATAAATAATAATAACAATAAAAAATAAAAAAATAATTTCAACAAATATACTCATTTTATCTCTTCCCTTATAATCTGTATACTTCTTATATCATTTTATCCTTTTCTTTCACTCACATACCATGTGGAATAAGAGTGATGAGAGTAGACATCTCGTTTCTGTTGTTAGTGGGGAAGCCTTCAGTCTTTCATCCTTAAGTATCAATATAATGCTAGGTATAGAGTTTTTTTCTGGATGTTCTTTATCAAGTTAAAGTTCTCTCTATACCTAACTTGCTTATGGTTTTATCATGAGTGAGTGTTGAATTTTGGGAAGTGCATCTTCATCAGTTGACATGATTGTGTGCTTTTTCTTGTTTTGATTTTTAATATAGTGGATTACCTTGATTTTAAAATATTTGACCAGCCTCACAGACTTGGAATAAATCCCAATTATATAATTATTATACTACTGGGGAATTATTTTTATATATTGCTGAATTATGTTTGCTAATAATCATTGAGGGTTTTTCTATGTTCTAAAGGCATATGATATTAAGGGGGGTTTTTTTTGGTCAAATGTTTGCATCAGAGTGATACTAGTTTCATAAAAAAGAATTGAAACATATTGCCTTCACTTCCTTTGAATAAAAAACTTTTTTGAGCAATTCTTAAAACTTAAAACACCAGAGAATTGTTCATTTTCCCCCTATTTATGTTTCTAATAAACTTTTAGTTATCCTTCCTAGAAGAATATCTCTTTAAAACTGGAATTTATTTGCCCTTAATCCAACATCTGTTTGCCCCAAAAGTCTAGCTTCTATAAGATATATGGCAATTTATTCAATATTAAATATAAAAAGTGATATTTCTATTTTTATATAAATGGAAACTAAGGCTTACATTGGATTAATGTAATGCAAAAAAATACTTTGAAACTGATAAATATAACAATTATGGAATCTTTGGGAAAATAACTTAGCTATATTTAAAATAAATTATTTAGAAAGAGTTGATTCAGAACTCCAGTTGCATAATTTTAATATAAGACTATTTGAAGACTATATTAGGTTTCCCAGGTGCCACTAGTAGTAAGAATTTGCCTGCCAATGCAGGAAACACATGAGATGTGGGTCCAATCCCTGGAGAAGGAAATGGCAACCCACTCCAGTATTCTTGCCTAGAAAATTCCATGGACAGAGGAGCCTGGAAGTCCATGGAGTTGCAAAAAATTCATATAGAAGACTATATTAAGGTAAAATAGATAAGGAGGTAGCAGATAAAATATCCTAAGACAAGAGAGTAGCACATTCAAAGTACAGAGCCTTGAGAGAAAGTCAAGAACTTGCAATTATTCGGTTAAGCTGGTCCTCAATGATTTTACTGAGTGCTGGTAGGAAGGGGTTATGGTTAGAAACTTCATAGCATTTGATTCTCTATGCTTTGGCCTAGGCCTGATTTATATTCTCTCAATAAATAAACATCTTTTTCCTTTTATTTCAAAGCCTCTGCACCTTATTTTTTAACTTTTATTTATTTATTATTATTATATTTTTTTGGCCACACCACATATGGGATCTAGTTCCCTGACCAGGGATGGAACCCAAGCCCCCTTCATTGCTGAGTCTTAACCACTGGACCAACAGGGAGGTCCCTGAACTTTTCGTTTTGTCTGTTTTGACCACTAGAATTTGGGGCTAATTTCTTCTCATCATCATTTCTTTTCATCATTCAAGTCTCAATGATCAGTTCTTGACAGGGGTCTTTCCTAATCACCTTATCTAAAGATATTTTTGATTCCCATCACATTGTTTTAATGTATTACTATTAGAGCACTTCCATCTATTTTAAACTAACTTAGTCATTTACTAATAGGTTTATTATCTCTCCTCACATATAAAATGTGTATAATATAGGAGGAGGGCTCTCATCTAACTTAAGTTCTAGACCTCTAATCACTTTAAAAATCTCCACCACAGCTTAGTCTATGAAGGACACTTCCCAGGTAACAGTGATAAAGAATCTGCATGCCAATGCAAGAGATGCAAAAGACATGGGTTCAATCCCTGGGTCAGGAAGAAATCCTAGAGTAGGAAATAGCAACCCACTCCAGGATTCTGGCCTGGAAAATTCTGTAGACAAAAGGAGACTGGTGGGTTACAGTCCATGGGAACATAAAGAGTCAGACATAACTGAGCAAATGAACACACAGAATATATAAACTATGAAAAAAAAATTGAATAAAATGAATGTAATACAAATAAATTATGAGGTTCCTTGCATATTCATCTAAGGAATCTTGAATATTACTTTAGGTTCAGTGATCAGATCAGATCAGATCAGTCGCTCAGTCGTGTCCGACTCTTTGAGACCCCATGAATCACAGCATGCCAGGCCTCCCTGTCCATCACCAGCTCCCGGAGTTCACTCAGACTCACATCCATCGAGTCAGTGATGCCACCCAGCCATCTCATCCTCTGTCGTCCCCTTCTCCTCCTGCCCCCAATCCCTCCCAGCATCAGAGTCTTTTCCAATGAGTCAACTCTTCACATGAGGTGGCCAAAGTACTGGAGTTTCAGCTTTAGCATCATTCCTTCCAAAGAAATCCCAGGGCTGATCTCCTTCAGAATGGACTGGTTGGATCTCCTTGCAGTCCAAGGGACTCTCAAGAGTTTTCTCCAACACCACAGTACAAAAGCATCAATTCTTCGGCACTCAGCCTTCTTCACAGTCCAACTCTCACATCCATACATGACCACAGGAAAAACCATAGCCTTGACTAGACAGACCTTTGTTGGCAAAGTAATGTCTCTGCTTTTGAATATGCTATCCAGGTTGGTCATAACTTTCCTTCCAAGGAGTAAGCGTCTTTTAATTTCATGGCTGCAGTCACCATCTGCACTGATTTTGGAGCCCAGAAAAATAAAGGCTGACACTGTTCCCACTGTTTCCCCATCTATTTCCCATGATGTAATGGGACCGGATGCCATGATCTTCGTTTTCTGAATGTTGAGCTTTAAGTCAACTTTTTCACTCTCCACTTTCACTTTCATCAAGAGGCTTTTGAGTTCCTCTTCACTTTCTGCCATAAGGGTGGTGTCATCTGCATATCTGAGGTTATCGATATTTCTCCCGGCAATCTTGATTTCAGCTTGTGTTTCTTCCAGTCCAGCATTTCTCATGATATACTCTGCATATAAGTTAAATAAACAGGTTCAGTGATAAGTGATCAAAATCACTGAAATAATGTTAAAATGTAAAATTGTGTTGGAGATAATGATGTTAGGAGTGTGGAGCATGCAACAGAAAGAGCATGGTCAGGGAAATATAATTGATGTACAGTTGGGAAGGTCCCCTGGAGGAGGAAATGGCAACCCACTCCAGTATTTTTGCCTAGAGAATCCCATGGACAGAGGAGCCTGGTGGGCTACAGTCCATGGGGTTGCAAAAAGTTGGACACGACTGAGCAACTACTATTTTATATATATATATATATTGCACAGCAGCTGATGCATAGTTAGTTCTAACTATCAGTTATTTTTATTAGCATTTTTGAACAGCATAATAGATGTTGCTTAAGTATTGACGTGAATAGAACTTTCTCTGGAGACATAGTAACATTTTAATAGCTAATTATTTTTCTTTAATTAAATTGCCTTTAAGCATGTTACCCAAACTGATGTGCTGTGAAACGCTGAAGCTGGAGAACAAAAATAGAATTTAAATCGATTTTTAAAAATTCTTGTGATTGAAATATTTCTAAAATGTTGGTTGGAACAAAAATATGTTGCTTTTTAAAAGCTAGTCCACTAGGAGTACTTTATATGCTAGTATTTAATATATATCTTCAGAATGTGATATTTTATAGAGAATTTCTTCAGTTCGTTTGACAATTAACTCTTTCTCTACCCCTGACCTGTTATAAGATTATCATTTTGGGAAATATTAGTAGTAATTGGGGAATCCTGCTTCAGAATTTTAAGTGTTTACATTAAGTTAACATAAAACGTGGTCTCATCTTTTAAGGGAAAACATGCCTTTGAGATACTGGAAATTTTGATTTCAGGTTTATTTGATCTTTTTCAGTCTTGAGATGATTTCATAAAAGTCCTATGGACTTACTTTTTTTAATTCAAAAATTAACGTAACTTTTGTTAACATCAGATCAGATCAGTCGCTCAGTCGTGTCCGACTCTTTGCGATCCCATGAATCGCAGCACGCCAGGCCTCCCTGTCCATCACCAACTCCCGGAGTTCACTCAGAACCATGTCCATCGAGTCAATGATGCCATCCAGCCATCTCATCCTCTGTCGTCCCCTTCTCCTCTTGCCCCCAATCCCTCCCAGCATCAGAGTCTTTTCCAATGAATCAACCCTTGGCATGAGGTGGCCAAAGTACTGGAGTTTCAGCTTTAGCATCATTCCTTCCAAAGAAATCCCAGGGCTGATCTCCTTCAGAATGGACTGGTTGGATCTCCTTGCAGTCCAAGGGACTCTCAAGAGTTTTCTCCAACACCACAGTTCAAAAGCATCAATTCTTTGGTGCTCAGCCTTCTTCACAGTTCAACTCTCACATCCATACATGACCACAGGAAAAACCATAGCCTTGACTAGACGAACTTTTGTTGGCAAAGTAATGTCTCTGCTTTTGAATATGCTATCCAGGTTGGTCATAACTTTCCTTCCGAGGAGTAAGCGTCTCTTAATTTCATGGCTGCAATTACCATCTGCAGTGATTTTGGAGCCCAGAAAAATAAAGTCTGACACTGTTTCCACTGTTTCCCCATCTATTTCCCATAAAGTGATGGGACCGGATGCCATGATCTTCGTTTTCTGAATGTTGAGCTTTAAGCCAATTTTTTCACTCTCCACTTTCACTATCATCAAGAGGCTTTTTAGTTCCTCTTCACTTTCTGCCATAAGGGTGGTGTCATCTGCATATCTGTGGTTATTGATATTTCTCCCGGCAATCTTCATTACAGCTTGTGTTTCTTCCAGTCCACCGTTTCTCATGATGTACTCTGCATATAAGTTAAATAAACAGGGTGACAATATACAGCCTTGATGTACTCCTTTTCCTATTTGGAACCAGTCTGTTGTTCCATGTCCACTTCTAACTGTTGCTTCCTGACCTGCATACAAATTTCTCAAGAGGCAGATATGGTGGTCTGGTATTCCCATCTCTTTCAGAATTTTCCACAGTTTATCATAATAGTATAATAATGCATGCAGACTCAATTGTGTCCGACTCTTTGTGACCCTATGGACTACAACCAGGCATGTTCCTCTGTCTATGGAATTTTCTAGGCAAGAATATTGGAGAGTGTTGCCATTCCCTACTCCAAACAGTATACTAGAACACTTCATAAAATATAACATAAAAACTGATTTTCTTGGCTTTTAACATTGACATGAAACATCTGTAGTTTTTTTTTTTAGTTACATGGCCTTTTGTTTTATTTTTAAGAAACATGACATTTTTTTCTCCTTTTATAACTGCTTCTTAATCTATTAAATTTACTTTAATATTCAGCATTGTAACCATAATGATTCATATTGAAAATAGAATTTTTAATGCCAATGAAAATCAAATCAAAAAAAGTTCGGTTAATTTTAAACTTTTATTCAACTGCATTAACAGTCACTCTTTTTGATCAAATGGAATATTAATTAACTTATTGATAATAATATAACATTATGATACAAGGGTGTTTTGTTTCCCCACAGTTTCAAACAGCAAAAATATATTGAAATAGATGCAAGTGATTCAGGTATGTAATTTTAAAGATTTCTTTGTAATTAGTCCTTAGTGAGAAAGATTTTCAACAATGTCAGTTAATCTCTCTATTGAGCATTTTTTCCCAAGAGCAGATTTATTCATTTTATATATTTTATATACAATTCAGATAAGTTAGACTATAACAAATTGAAACTCATTAAATATCAAGCTCAATGCTTCCTCTCTCTTTGTGAGATATTGAGAACATTAAAAATAAAGGGTAAAAATTTTCATATTTAATAGAACTAAGTGTACATTGCTCAGTTATTAACATACATAAAAAACTAAAATATAAATTAGAAAGGATTATTATGGCAAATTATTAATTAAGTATAAGATAATTCAGAAAATGAATAAATTAGTTTCCTCACAAGATCTCATAAGACATCATGGAGGAAATGAAATGCATGTAGTTAACATTACAAGAGAAAAATAATTTAGCGTTTTAATTTCTTTCTGCCTACTTCCATACCTACTTACCTAGTGAGATGCAAAGTTTAAATATAGAACTGTACACTATATTCACTAAAAACTTAGCAAAAGAGTGTGGTATATTTTTCAAGGCTCTGGTGATTTTGTTAAAAATCATTTGATTGAAAAACAATAGCCATTATTTAGACTCAGATTTGGCTTTCTCACTAACATTTTAGAGAACAGGTTTCTTTTGGGTCCATTTTTAAAGTAAAAATGATATATTTACAGAAGGGAATATCCATATTCTTAACTGATGATTTGAATATTTATGTAGTCTAGAATATACTGTAAGCTCAGAACTTGTAACATGAAAATGAAATAGCTACACAGTGTGTTTTTCACCAAATGGCACTGATCAGGAAAACTTAGCTTACACATGATTTTTATCAGGTATGATAAAAATATCCTGGTAGGAATATCCTCTTGGCAAAGAAGACAGTTTTCATAAAGGACAGTAGGGTATTAAAGAAAGAAAAAAAGTATAGCATAAGTCAAACACCAGATCAACAGATATAAACTTACTGATTAATAGAGCCAAATAGTGACAATATTATTTTCTACCTATATTAATAAAAATTTATCCTATATATTAAATATATAATTTGAAATAATTAAATATCATCTCTTTGACAAATTGTTGATTATCAAATAGGAACTAGGCTAAAATGTTAACTTTGTACTATATTTTAAATATCCACTGAAAAAATAAATAGTTTAATATTATGAAGCTATAGTAATCAAAACAGTATGATACTGGCACAGAAACAGAAACATAGATCAATGGAAGTGGATAGAAAGCCCAGATATAAACCCACACATTTACAGTCTACTAACTTACAACAAAGGAGGCAGGAATATACAATAAGAAAAGACAGTCTCTTTAATAGTGGTAAGAGTATTGTGGTACAACTACATGTAGAAGAAAAAAATTAGAACACTCTCTAATACCGTACATAAAAATAAACTCAAAATGGACTAAAGACCTAAATATAAGACGAAATACTATAAAACTCCTATAGGAAAGAATAGGCAGAACACTCTCAGAACATTTCTCCCATGAATCACAGCAATATTTTTTTGATCCACCTTCTAGAGTAATGAAAATAAAAACAGAATAACCCAGATTGAACCTAATTAAACTTAAAATCTTTTTTTTACAGCAAAGGAAACCATAAACAAAATGAAATGACAGCTCACAGAACAGGAGAAAATATTCACAAATGAAGTGACCAATAGTGATTAATCAAAATCACTCAAAAAATTAATCAAAATTAACCAAAACACACACAGCACATGCAGCTCAATGTCAAAAAAAGAACACAAACAAACAAACCAATCAAAAAATGAATGGAAAATCTAAATAGACATTTCTCCAAAGAAAATATATAGATTGCCAAAAATTCATGAAAAGATGTTCATCACTAATTATTAGAGAAATGCAAATCAAAACTATGAGATATCACTTCATACCTCATGATAGAATGGCCATCATCCAAAAATCTACAAATGATAAATGCTGGAGAGGGTGTGAAGAAAAAGGAAGCCTCCTATACTGCTGGTTGGAATGTAAATTGGTACAGCCACTATGAAGAAATGGAGAACAGTATGAAGGTTCCTTAAAAAACTAAATATAGAACTACAATAGGATTCAGCAATCTCATGGCTGGCGATATACCCAGAGAAAATCATAATTTGGAATTATACATGCACCCTAACACTTATTGCAGCCTTATTTACAAAAGCCAAGGCATGGAAGCAACCTAAATGCTAAATGACAGAGAAATAGATAAAGAAGATGTGGTATATGTATACTATGGAATACTACTCAGCCATAAAAAATGGATTAATGTCATTTGCAGCAACATGGATGGACACAGAGGTTGTCATACTGAGTGATATGTAAGTCAAAAAGGGAAAAGCAAATACCATATTAAATTGCTTATATGTAGAATCTTAAAAAAAAAATGGTACAAATGAATTTATTTATGAAAGAGAAATAAGGTCACAGATGTAAAAACAAACCTGTCATTACCAGGGGAGAAATGAAGTGGGAGGATTAATTGGGCATTTGACATTGACATTATACACACTACTATATATAAAATAGGTAACATAAGAACCTACTATATAGCACAAGAAACTCTATTTAATACTCTGTAATAACTTATATGGGAAAAGAATCTTTTTTTTTAAGGTGGATATATGTATAACTGATCCACTTTGCTGTACATCCGAAACACAGCATATAAATTGACTATATCCCAACAAAGAAGAAATTAATAGTTTAAATAGCTAAAATATGACTGATAGAGAATTATAGAATGTGTTAATATTTTTAATCTTAGTTATAAAAGATTAGTCCTTTTTGCTTAGTGTAAGCAGTTTAATTGAAATGCATTTAAATAACAATTTGCATATATTATAATTCAGATTATGCAGTAATTCTAATTGATATCCTGCATCATTTAACCTATATTTATTTTCTTCCTGTATTGTGTAAAATATTGACCTGGTTATCTTAAAATTAACTGAGACATATGAATACCTCTTTATAATTTCTTGACTTTTCTTATAAAATGCCCATGGTAAATAAGTATTTCATGTTATACTTCTCCCTGCATACATTCCTTTTTAATTACAGAAGCTATTCATAGGGAGAAATTTACATGTCAGAGAATAGTACTTTCCCAAAAATAATAACTAAGGAGAAACTGTAAAGAAGAAAGTTTAAGGAACTTATTTCTTAAAGAGCAATACATTAAAAAAAACTGTCCTGACCCAATATGCAAATATTTCTGAGAATGCAAGGGGTGTTCAGGATATCCTGAGCTCAGCTTTATCCTGGCTAATAAAGGGGCTTTGGTTACTAAAATATCTGAACGTTAATTTCAGATTCTTTAGAAGATTGAAAATATTTTGCATATTAGGTCAGTTAGTTATTTCAAACAGTACTTACTAAGAGACTGATGGACATAATTTTATTCCATTATGTTGTACTCTCTGTATTTTGGAAATGTCTGCCATAAATTAGTGACTGTGGAGAAAATTCCATAATTTATGAAATCCATGGTGGTAATAGTATCTTTTTCACTGGTTTAAGAAATAAATTTACTTTTTAGTTTCAGCTATCTAGTAGTAGGGAGGCTAGAATAACAATTATAATTTTATGAATTTATTTTAAGGTATAGTATATGTATGTATAAGATATACACTATATATATGCAACATATATGCATATACTCATATATACATAAGTTGTATATGCATACATATACGTGTTTGCATATGTGTTCAATTTACTATTTATATCTTGGATAATATGTTAGACATTATAGGCATAAAATCTTATTTATCTGCAAGCTTAATTTTTTTTTTACTTTTATCTTCTTACAAAAAGCAAAATTCTGTAAATTTTATGATTAATAAGATTGAAAACCCAGATCTCCTCAAAGAGGGTTTTTTTTTTTCCCCTTGTAATCCTTTTAAATAAGACTTAAACTTTATTTTTGTGTATTACTCAACTTTCATGAATATTTCCTCATATTAATAGCTTGTCTGCTTAAAATTAAATGAACATGGAATCCAGGGCAGTTTACTATGGTAAAGGCAATACTGGCTCCAATGTCATTTCTCTGATTTTACAAATGCACAAATGCATAACAGATTGTCATATATTTTGATACTTGTATCTACAAAAAAAAAAAAAAAAAAGAAAATCCAACTCCAAATGGTTTTTCATCATCATGTATTTATAATTATACATGTAATGATGCTCCAGGGATTGAACCCAGGTTTGCTGCATTGCAGGCAGATTCTTTACCATCTGAGGCACCAGGGAAGCTCAAAGATGTATCCCAGATTATCTGATTTAGTTGATCAACAATTTTATCTAGGACCCAGTTTCATTCTTTCTTTCCATTTTGCTGTCTTAAGTCCTAGCTTCATATCAAGATGGGTACAGTAGTTTCAGAAATGGCAACGTGTTTGACACTGTCCAGAGGAAGAATAGAAAACTTCTCTTTCTTGGAGACTCTCTTGCATCTCATTGGTCAGAACTTGACTATCTGCCCATCTCTGAACTAATTTCTGTCAAAGCAAATGAAAATACTATTGAGCAAATGAAACCCTGCTGAAACTGGGTTAGAACTTCCCCTGAGGCACAAGGCTGAAGAGTAGAAGGTGAGATATCTGAACTAAATCATTTTCTAATGTGGGAAAGAGGAGAATCGGTGCTGCGTAGACAACCTCCAGTAACCACTACAGCACAATATTTGAGAGGCAGTTTTGTTGTTCAGTCGCTATTGTGTCTGACTCTTTGCAACCCATGGACTGCAGCATGGCAGGCTTCCCTGTTATTCACTGTCTCCCAGAGTTTGCACAAATTAATGTCCATTGAGGGGCAATGCAGAGTAAATTAAAATGATTCTGTTGTTAATGGGTTCAGAAATTATGTATTTTAAGACAACCACAGATAATTTGAACAGATTGCTATCCACACCTAGTGACTTAAGTGAGTAGGATATTAAGCAGGCTATGAAAATCATAACTGAGTATCATATTTTAGAAAGGCCATCAAATAACTAAAAATCTGAAGGCGAGTTATTATAGTTATTGTAATAACTATAAAAATTTTAGTAACAAATCATTTGATTTTTTATCACTACATGAAAGGATACTTGATCTTTTCTTTCAGTTAGCACACATCCTCAAGAGCAAACATACAATCTTAATGCCTGGCAGACACTTGAAAGTGGAATCTGTCTTTAAAACAAATAACAAAATAATAAAATGTTATATGATCCTAAGAAAAGTGAAGCCTCTGAAGGAGGAAGAAATATGGAGTCAGAAAAAGTCAACCACAGGTAATTTCTTTTTATGAAATAAATTAACAACCTAAATTTTCAGCAAGTGTATTCACTATCTTGCATTCCTTCCTCCTGCACATAGTTCATATTTACTATGGATTCAGAATTACTGGATCTTGAAAGTCAACTGTCCTGGTTTTGTTTTCTACTGAATGACATCTAAAAGTGCCATGTAATGTCTTCAATATTAAATCCTATGATTTCTGTGTGTTGATTTTATATCCTGCAACTTTACTGTATTCATTGATTAGCTCTAGTAACTTTCTGGTGGAATCTTTAGGGTTTTCTATGTAGTGGATCATGTCATCTGCAAAAGGTGAGAGATTTACCGCTTCTTTTCCAATTCGGATTCCTTTTATTTCTTTTTCTGCTCCGATTGCTGTGGCCAAAACTCCCAAAACTATGTTGAATAGTAGTGGTGAGAGTGGGCACCCTTGTCTTGTTCCTGACTTTAGGGGAAATGCTTTCAATTTTTCACCATTGAGGATAATGTTTGCTGTGGTTTTGTCAACACACAGAAATCCCTTGCATTCTGATACACTAATAATGAGAAAATAGAGAAATTAAGGAAACAATTCCATTTATCATTGCAATGAAAAGAATAAAATACTTAGGAATATATCTACCTAAAGAAACTAAAGACCTATATATAGAAAACTATAAAACACTGGTGAAAGAAATCAAAGAGGACACTAATAGATGGTACTGTGGTCATGGATTGGAAGAATCATTATAGTGAAAATGAGTATACTACCCAAAGCAATCTATAGATTCAATGCAATCCCTATCAAGCTGCCAACGGTATTTTTCACAGAGCTAGACCAAATAATTTCACAATTTGTATGGAAATACAAAAAAAAATCTCGAATAGACAAAGCAATCTTGAGAAAGAAGAATGGGACTGGAGGAATCAACCTGCCTGACTTCAGGCTCTACTACAAAGCCACAGTCATCAAGACAGTATGACACTGGCACAAAGACAGAAATATAGATCAATGGAACAAAATAGAAAGCCCAGAGATAAATCCACGCACAAATGGACACCTTATCTTTGACAGTGGAAGTAAGAATATACAATGGAGAAAAGACAATCTCTTTAACAAGTGGTTCTGGGAAAACTGGTCAACCACTTGTAAAAGAATGAAACTAGAACACTTTCTAACATGATATGCAAAAATAAACTCAAAATGGATTAAAGATCTAAACATAAGACCAGAAACTATAAAACTCCTAAAGGAGAACATAGGCAAAACACTCTCTGATATAAATCATAGAAGGATGCTCTATGACCCACCTCCCAGAATATTGGAAATAAAAGCAAAAATAAACAAATGGGACCTAAGTAAAATTAAAAGCTTCTGCACAACAAAGGAAACTATGAGCAAGGTGAAAAGACAGCCTTCAGAATGGGAGAAAATAATAGCAAATTAAGCAGCTGACAAACAACTAATCTCAAAAATATACAAGCAACTCCTACAGCTCAATTCCAGAAACATAAACAACCCAATCACAAAGTGGGCCAAAGAACTAAATAGACATTTCTCCAAAGAAGACATACAGATGGCTAACAAACACATGAAAAGATGCTCAACATCAC
Organism: Bos mutus; assembly: GCF_027580195.1. Taxonomy (NCBI): domain Eukaryota; kingdom Metazoa; phylum Chordata; class Mammalia; order Artiodactyla; family Bovidae; genus Bos; species Bos mutus. The sequence continues at coordinate 29,123,705 of NC_091630.1, read as the reverse complement.
TCATTATCAGAGAAATGCAAATCAAAACCACAATGAGGTACCATTTCACACCAGTCAGAATGGCTGTGATCCAAAAGTCTACACGCAATAAATGCTGGAGAGGGTGTGGAGAAAAGAGAACCCTCTTACACTGTTGGTGGGAATGCAAACTAGTATAGCCACTATGGAGAACAGTGTGGAGATTCCTTAAAAACTGGAAATAGAACTGCCATATGATCCAGCAATCCCACTGCTGGGCATATACACTGAGGAAACCAGAACTGAAAGAGACATGTGTACCCCAATGTTCATTGCAGCACTGTTTATAGTAGCCAGGACATGGAAGCAACCTAGATGTCCATCCACAGATGAATGGATAAGAAAGCTGTGGTACATGTACACAATGGAGTATTACTCAGCCATTAAAAAGAATACATTTGAATCAGTTCTAATGAGGTGGATGAAACTGGAGCCTATTATACAGAGTGAAGTAAGCCAGAAAGGAAAACACCAGTATAATATACTAATGCATATATATGGAATTTAGAAAGATGGTAATGATAACCCTGAATGTAAGATATTAAAAGAGACACAGATGTATTGAAGTCTTTTGGACTCTGTGGGAGAGGGCAAGGGTGGGATGATTTGGGAGAATGGCATTGAAACATGTATATTATCATACGTGAAACGAATCGCCAGTCCAGGTTCGATGCATGATACAGGATGCTCGGGGCTGGTGCACTGGGATGACACAGAGGGATGGTGTGGGGAGGGAGGTGGGAGGGGGTTTCAGGATGGGGAACACGTGTACACCTGTGGCGGATTCATGTTGATGTATGGCAAAACCAATACAATATTGTAAAGTAATTAGCCTCCAATTAAATAAATTTATATTAAGAAATAAATGAATAAAAAATAAATCTGATGATTTCTGTAAATCTTCCATTATGTGCTTAGATCTCTGTTTGGTTTTAATGTTTCCTTTTGGTGTCTGTGTTGAATTTTCTGATCACATTACAGTTAAGTCACAGTGAGACAATTGACGTGAAAAAGTGCCGGGGTCCAGCCCCGGTGGATCCAGGGAATTCGAAGAGGGGATGGCGTCAGCGAGGATCAGGAAACAACTGCTTACTTAAACGTTAATTAAGGATATAAAGAGTAATAGAATAAGGATAGCTCAGTGAGGAAATTCAGTGGAGAAAAGAGGCTGAATAATTCAGCCAGAAGGTAAGAGAAAGAACGACATGGGGAGACCAAGCTTGGTGAACAAGGCCCGCACTGTATTTTCCAAAGTAGTTTGTATACCTTAAGTTATGCATAGAGGATAATGGGGGAAGGGGTAGAGTCATGCAGTAAGCCAGGCTTTCTTCCTGCAAACTTATCATATGCAAAAGCTTAGGTGATTTGCATCATCTTCTGGCCCGGAGGCCTGTTAACATTTTAAGACCCTTTCTTCAGAAAACTTATTTTTCTCTAAAGGTGGTAAGTCAAGTGCCACCCTCCAAAAGCATTAGATAAAGTTGCAGTCCTATAGGGCAAAGGTGTGGTGGGCTATAACAAGAAAAAGAATTAATTCAAGGGTCCAAGGTTACAAACATTAAAGCTACTACTTACACCAATTATATTAATCAATACACTGCCAGGGACACAGCAGGTAAGGGATATGGAAACTTAGCAGCAAACATTGGCCCAACAAGTGAAAAACCCTTCACCAATACAATTTCTAATCAATCTTTTAACTGCTCAAAGGAATCTGTATTTAGACAGTTTAGAACATCTCATGCCTCTCACAGCTGGGAGGCTCTGAACAATCACATGTGGCTGGAAAAACCTATTCAGGCAGGCTAGAGGACTTCCAAAGGAGTTTGTAGGTTGAAACACTATCACACCCAGGAACTTTATTAACTGGAGCTGTAAGTGAACTCTTTTTTCAGAGAGAGGTAGTGGGGGACAGCCCCCTGTAAAGTCAAAGGTGTAGGTGAGAGCACAAAGCAGAAAGTAGGCTGACTCTGGTTTTGGGGGTAGATGCTCGAGAATTTCCAGGGGGACTCCTGAGGCTCAATCACACCTTTGCGTATGTTGAGCCTCCTTCCTCATGACCTTTGCCACAGGCGGAGTTCCTCATGCTGGCTCCCAGCAAAAAAGACTATTTAATGTCCTATCAGTTCAGTTCAGTTCAGTCGCTCAGTCGTGTCCGACTCTTTGAGACCCCATGAATCGCAGCACGCCAGGCCTCCCTGTCCATCACCAACTCCCGGAGTTCACTCAAACTCACATCCATCGAGTCGGTGATGCCATTCAGCCATCTCATCTTCTGTCGTCCCCTTCTCTTCTCCTGCCCCCAATCCCTCCCAGCATCAGAGTCTTTTCCAATGAGTTAACTCTTCGCATGAGGTGGCCAAAGTACTGGAGTTTCAGCTTTAGCATCATTCCTTCCAAAGAACACCCAGGACTGATCTCCTTTAGAATGGACTGGTTAGATCTCCTTGTAGTCCAAGGGACTCTCAAGAGTCTTCTCCAACACCGCAGTTCAAAACCATCAATTCTTTGCTGCTCAGCTTTCTTCACAATCCAACTCTCACATCCATACGTGACTACTGGAAAAACCTTAGCCTTGACTAGATGGACCTTTGTAGGCAAAGTAATGTCTCTGCTTTTCAATATGCTATCTAGGTTGGTCATAACTTTCCTTCCAAGGAGTAAGCTTCTTTTAATTTCATGGCTGCAATCACCATCTGCAGTGATTTTGGAGCCCAGAAAAGTAAAGTCTGACACTGTTTCCATTGAAATATAAAATAATGAGCATTTGCAACTTCCTGTGTGTTTGTGTACAAAAATTTAAAATCATGTAATAAGAAATAATTATTAAGGTAGAAGGCATTTCATTTTCTTAAGATTTGATATCAATATACTTCTTTTCTTCACTGACCAGAAATTGAGATTTACCTAAGTTCTTTACAAATCATTACCAAAAACAAGATTCCCAGAAAGATATATTTTCAGAAAGCAGTCAAAAAAAATCACATAAAACTTCATAATACGTTGGAAATTTAACTCCAAACACTAATGCAAAATTCCATTAAGTTATATTGGGCCTCAGAGTAGAAATTTATCTTCCCACCACAAAATGACCTGAAACATCACGGGAAAACATAAGCTGTCAGATTATGCTCTCAGTTACCTAAAATGCTTAAATGTGTCCATTTAATCAGACCCAAGAGCATACTTTCTGAGCTCCAAGTGAAAAAAAAAAAGGCAGATATATTTATTTAAAGCACTTGTGGGAAGAAAGAATCAGTCAAGGTAAATTTAAACGTTACTACTTGAGTTAGCAGGAAAAGAGAAGGAAAGACACTCTTTAGTCCTCTCCTGTGAAAAGTAAACATTTAGGTCATTTACAGGCATAACTGGGTTTCCCTGGTGGCTCAGTGGATAAAGAATCCACCTGCAATGCAGGGGACCTGGGTTCGATCACTAGGTTGGGAAAATCCCCTGGAGGAGGGCATGGCAACCCACTCCAGTATTCTGGCCTGGAGAATTCCATGGGCTGTATGGTCTATGAGGCCTCAAAGAATCAGACTTGATTAAGCGAACTTCCCTCACTCACTCTGACAGCTGCTAGATCACAGGCATTTTTCTTTTGGGCACCCTCTGGGCTCAAAAGTTTACATTTAGAGACCCCAAATTGCTGGGCTATTACATCCATCTTTGCTGATATGGCCGAAATACTCCATTTCACACACACATATATGTACATATGTATATATACATATACATATATATATATATATGTATGTATGTACACACACATATATGTGTGATAAGTTGCTCAGTCATGTCCAGTTCTTTGCAACCTTATGGAGCCCTCCAGGATCCCTGTCCATGGGGATTCTCCAGGCAAGGATACTGAAGTGGGTTGGCATACCCTCCCTCTAGAGGATCTTCTGGACTCAGGGATTGAACTAATCAATGTATCTCCTGTAACTCCTGCATTGAAGGTGGACTCTTTATCCCTGAGGCATAGGGGAAGTCCATACACATATATATACACATGCATATACATATATACACACACACAAATACATAACCACATATAGGTGTATATTCTATTGGTTCTATTGATTTCTCTGGGGAACACTGACTTACATGTTGACAAATCAGATCAGTGAGTAAGAGAGTAATGAAAGGAGATATAAGGAATTTCAGGGGTTGGTGAATGTAACTTTATTTTGAATGTGCCATTGGTTTCACAAATGTATTCAACTGTCAAAACTCATCTGTACACTTTAAATAGTGCATTTATGTAAATTATTTCTCAATAAAGTTGATCAAGGAAATAATACAGTGACTACCCTTAATGGCTTCTTGAGAAACAGTGTTTCTATCATGCCAGCACTAGAACATAAGCCATGTACCAATCCTTACATTTTAATCAACCTTAGAAATAAAAGTAGGAATAAGTAAAAGTAGAGAAAGAGAAATTATCTCTTGCTTACTTTTGCCAACATTATTGAAATAAAAATTAATTTCTAGAATTTATACATGTCCTCTACTACAGTGGCACTGACATGGATAAATACAAAGGAAATGCTCTAATCAACAAATACTCTTTAAAAAATCAAAAGGAATTAAGGTCTCAGCAAATAATTCATCACAATTTACCACACAAATTGCCAATTCTTATTTGGTTATTTGCCTGACTTTTAGAGACTCCCCCCACCCCACCCTCCCTCAGGAAATCCAATGATTCCCCATTCCTTGAGTTTTTCATGTCTTGGTGTCTCACAGCATGCTCCAAATATACTAAGGGTAAAAGTTGGCTGACACTGCATCATTTATATTAGGATATTCCCTCAATCACAGTGGTTGCATCATTCATGATCCTTCAGAGTCTACCTGTGAAATTTGCTAGATGAACTTTGGGACTGAAAGGGAATTTATTCATTGTTGATGTTTACATAAAATTTTGTGGGCTTTTGGTTATCAGAGACCGTCACATGGAAAACTAAATTAAGTGTAGAAGCTGACATTGACTAATTATAGAGAAATAGGGGAGAGGAGCAGAGGGGAAGTGGAGAAAAAGACAGAGAGGGGGGATTTAGATGGTCTGACATTTTCATTTGACCTCATAGATATTTCTGCGCCCCAAGCTCAGAGGACATGTTGGTTATGAGAGCCAAAATATTCTTTATTTTTTAGGCTTATTTTAATTAGCTTTCTGTCATTTACAAACAAGTATATCCTAATACCTCAAACCACATTAAGTAACCTAACATCATGTATTTTTTAAAAGCATATATTTAATATAAAATAGGAATAGCATGTTCATTCTGCTAATTTTTCATAATTGTTCCAAAATTTATTTAAAAAGGATAGCTTAAATTTTGAATTTTCATCTTCTAATTTTTTTTGTCTCATAGGATAAAAGAATAATTTTAACACTTTACACAAATGTTTTATAAACAACCTGAGGACAGAAGTAAAATGAATGTATTTTAAAAGTATAGCTCAGCTATGAAAAATTAACAGCAAAACTGTCTTGGATACTGATTATCATGGAATAGATTATCAGAGATGAGCAAAATAAAGAGGAGACTTTTTATAAATACTAATATATCATAAATATATCATATTTTAAAGCAATGATAATTTTAATAACATTTAGAAATTACTAAATGTTAATTTGAATATCTTTAGATGTTTCTGTGAAATGAGCTTCTGTCTTTTTATCTGTAGCATCTAGAATACAGACTGATATATGGATTGCTATGGGAGCAATAGATGAATGTCCCAAATTGATTACTTACAATTAGAAAAAGAAAACAATGCTGTCATATTACCAGTATTTACACTTACTGGGTAATTCTTTCTTTACTGCTTTTATTTTTTGATAGCCACATGGATAAGAGACTTAGGTAACACATTCTACTTCAACATATAGTCACTTACTCTTACTGTATTGAGAATAAATGAAACATAAACAAGAGCATAGCAGTTTTATAGGCCACAATACTTGTAAGAAGCACGGAGATTTTCATAATTTTTCACTCTCAAGGGAATACATTCCAAGAAGTTCCCATATATTTCTAGGTCACATGAACTACATTTATAGACCCTGTTTTATAGCAGTTAATAGATAAAGCAACAAACAAATCATATATATAAACCTCAATATAACTTAACTGTCTGTTAAATACAAAAATTAATTTTGGCCTTATATACTGGTCCATAAATATGCTTACTGGCATGATTACTAAAATAAAATAGAATGTGCCATAAAGGAATTACTATTCAAAATTCTATCAGCTTTAATTCATTACAACATATGCTTGATATTCTCACTGGAATAACAAGTATATGTTTATTAGACATTGGGTTTTCAAGTGAGGTGACTACATTAATAGCAATCAAGAAAATTTGGGTATAACATCCATAAGTGTACCATCTAGAGACACTGAGTTTATATTTAGTTCAGTTCAGTCGCTCAGTCATGTCTGACTCTTTGTGACCCCATGGACTGCAGCATGCCAGGCTTCGCTGTCCATCACCAACTCACAGAGCCTACTCAAACTCATGTCCATTGAGTCGGTGATGCCATGCAACCATCTCATCCTCTGTCATCCCCTTCTCCTCCTGCCTTCAATCTTCCCCAGAATCAGGGTCTTTTCTAGTCAGTCAGTTCTTCACATCAGGCGACCAAAGTATTGGAGTTTCAGCTTCAGCATCAGTTCTTCCAATGAATATTCAGGACTGATTTCCTTTAGGATGGACTGGTTGGATCTTCTTGCAGTCCAAGGGACTCTCAAGAGTCTTTTCCAATACCACAGTTCAAAAGCATCAATTCTTTGGCACTCAGCTTTCTTCACAGTCCAACTCTCACATCCATACATGACTACTGGAGAAAACAGCTTTGATTAGATGGACCTTTGTTAACAAAGTAATGTCTCTGCTTTTTAATATGCTGTCTAGGTTGTTACAGTTTCATTAATTAAAACATTCATTGGCTTTGAGAAGTTTTTGCTTATTGCATTATACATCTACTAAATTGTCAGTCTGGTTAATGGATTCTTAATCAATCAATTCATGGCTTAGGGTTTCTGCCTCTGGTATGTCAAAATCCACTACAGTCAAGCACATCCACTGATAACAACTATATGCTAAAAATAAAATATAGAAAACAGTCATGTAAGAATTCAGAATAGTAAACAAATATAGACAGATTGTTGGAAGGAGTCGAAACTTGGAATTTTTCATCTTTTCATGGTTTTTCTCTAATGATTATTCAGAGCCTCAAGTCAGCAAGTTACAAGTGACTAAAACTTTGAAAACTTGCCATCTCTCTGGGTAGAGGCATCAGGAGAAGGAATCTGTGCAAGTCCAATTACAGAGAGTGAAGAAGGCATTACACAAGAGAGAGATGAGAGTATGCGTCTTCTTAACTCTGTGTTTGAACTTTTCTTAAATCTCTGGCAGACTGGTGAACTATGAATTTGTGGGACAAACCTAAAACTGCATAGTAGTTCCTAAGGAATAATACTAACATTTCAGCCTGCACATATACAAGGTAAGAGAGCTTATAGTCTGAATCTAGTCAGATTGCTTATTCAAAATAAAACATTACCGTTTTTGTGAGAAATAAAACAGAACCTAGAGTTTATACAATATAATAGTCAACATTCAAGAAACATCCCAACTTTACTCAGCTTTCAAAAAACTAAGAAATATAAGCTGTTTTCACTGAAACAAGTCCATGCCAACACCAAAGTAACTTAGATGCTGATATTTTAAGAAAAAAAACTTTAAAACAACTATTAAACTATGCTTCATGATATAAACGATAACAGATTTAAATTAAATAACAATAAATATCACCAAAAAACATGAAAGTATAAATATAAATCAAACTGAAATTTTAGGACTGATATATAATAAACTGAAAACAAACAGTAGCCAGGTTTAATCACAGATGGAATATGGCAAAGCAAATATTCAGGAAACTTGAACATGTATTAGTATAAATTAACAAGTGGAAAGGAGGGGAAATGAAAAAAAGTAAACAGAATTTGAGGAACATCTTAGAAAACAAAATTTTAGTAAATGCAGTACAAAAGTATATTGAAAGTAGTAATACCTCATGGAGTAGGTTTATTTCAGAAATAAAAACAAAAGAGTGAATTGGCAGTTGAAAATCAAACAAGGTAACCTGCCATATTAACATGTTAAAGGGGAATCCCAGAGCTAGGAGAATCTCACAGCTAAGGACACAGTTCTCTACAAGACTTCACTCATTTCAAATAGCAGCTGCAAGTTGAGGTTCCAGGTTACCCTCACTTCTAACTAGCTACAAATTTGGTAGTAACTACCACCCTCCCTTAGGTCTGATAAATCACTAGAATTACTTACAGAACTAAGGAGAGTGCCAGATTATGGCTTGTTTAACAAAAGGACACAAACTGCTGCTGCTGCTGCCGCCAAGTTGCTTCAGTCGTTTCCAACTCTGTGCAACCCCATAGACGGCAGCCCACGAGGCTCTGCCATCACTGGGACTCTCCAGGCAAGAACAATGTAGTGGGTTGCCATTTCCTTCTCCAAGGACACAAACTAAAAGCAACCAAATGGAGAAATGCATACACTGAGCTCTGGGAGGTTCCAGATCACTTTGGGAAATTCTAAGAATTTGGAAGTTAACTCCCAGAAACTGGGAGCAAAGGCTAGTAAAATTCATTATTATAGAAGAAAGAAAATAAAAAGATCATTTCAATAGAGTCATTAAAAGTATTGACAAAATGCAGCACTAATCAATAATTCCTCATTCCCATTCCTGTCACCCCAGCAAAGTAGAAACTGAATGGAATATCCTCTGTCTGATATAGCTAAATCATGCATAATTGTGAAATATATAACTTTCCTCATGAAGATGACCACTCTCACAACTGTTGTTCTACATTATACTCAAATTTTGGCCACTGCAACAAGTAAAGACAAAAAATTAAAATTTGAAACTAAAATCTAAAACTGTCCCTGTTATCAGAGTATGTAATTAAGACAATTCAGTGGAGTAAAGAAAATCTTTTGGAAAACTGAATTTTCAGATAGAAAAATAATTAAAGCACACCAACTTCTATCACATACCACACACAAAGCTGACTGAAAGAAAAACACCAATATAGTATACTAACGCATATATATGGAATTTAGAAAGATGGTAACAATAACCCTGTATACGAGACAGCAAAAGAGACACTGATGTATAGAACAGTCTTTTGGACTCTGTGGGAGAGGAAAAGGGGGAGATGATTTGGGAGAATGGCATTGAAATACGTATAATATCATATATGAAACAAGTTGCCAGTCCAGGTTCGATGCATGATACTGGATGTTTGGGGGCTGGTGCACTGGGATGACCCAGAGGGATGGTATGGGGAGGGAGGAGGGAGGAGGGTACAGGATGGGGAACACATGTATACCTGTGACAGATTCATTTTGATATATGGCAAAACCAATACAATATTGTAAAGTTAAATAAAATAAAATTAAAAAAAAAAGAAAAACACAAGTTCAAGGAAGCATAGACTGTTAAAAAAAAAGGTAAATTGGAATTTATAAAAATTAAATCTTTGTGTTTTGAAAAACAGTTCTGCAAAAACTAAGAAATTTTCCCAGGTTTGACTGCTGTGAATCATGCTGCTATAAACATTTATGTACAAATTCTTGTGTGGGCACATATTTTCATTTCAGAATGTTTGTCTCTTTTAATAGCCCATGATAGAAAAAATTAGCTGATAATGTATCACACAGTCATTAAATCCCATTATGCTTCAATCTTGGGAGAGTTATAGTTACCATGGTTTGTAACTGAGCAGAATTACTTGACTTCAGGAGTCAGTGAGTTTGAGGGTGAAATGTGAGGAAACAATATAGCATTATGAAACTTTAGCTCTTTCCACTGATACTCATTAATTGGGGGAAATTGTAATTTGATTTAAATATCCACAAGCTATTCACTTAAAAAAATGTATCTGTAGAGACCTCCTATTAGTAGGGATGATCATAGGAGTAAGAGATTTAAAGATAAAAATTCATTCTTGTTCTCATCAAGTGTGCATTCCTAAGAAAAAAATTAAAAATTCAAAATACAATAAAAGAATTGTTTTACAGATATTTCTAAAAACTGTAGAGCCAGCATAAGAGAAAGAATAAATGAGTTTGTTTAGAGGAGTTACATTTTTCAGAGACTTAAGCAACAACTATGAATTTGCTAAGTTGGCAATCAACTGGGGACTTCTTCTGATAAAGGCAACAAGGCAAAAAAAAAAAAGAATACTGTTCTTAATATCAATAGCAGTTTCTTATTGTTGAAGATCTATAAAAGATCTAAATCATGAAGGTTCTAGAAAATGATACCTGCGTACTGCTGCTCCTGCTAAGTCGCTTCAGTCGTGTCCGACTCTGTGTGACCCCATAGACAGCAGCCCACCAGGCTCCCCCAACCCTGGGATTCTCCAGGCAAGAACACAGGAGTGGGTTGCCATTTCCTTCTCCAATGCCTGAAAGTGAAAAGTGAAAGTGAAGTTGCTCAGTCATATCCGACTCTTCGTGAGCCCATGGACTGCAGCCCACCAGGCTCCTCTGTCCATACATATATTTTATTTTGTAGGTGATGTGGAACATGCAGACAGTCACATACAGATCTTTAAATTTTATTGTATACTTATAGACACTGACTAGAGTATCTAAAAATATCACTTTGGCAACAATGTGTTGATCAGAGGTTGGAGCTGGGACTAGGCCATGAAAATAAAAAGGTCATCACTTAGTCTAGGAAGCAAGTTTTAAAATAGCAGCTGCGTGTGTGGATATGGTGGAAGGAATGAATATAAAATATATTCCAAATCTAAATTAAAATGAATTAAGAATCAATTGTACCTTGGAGAAAAGGAATGCAGTAGCATGTACAATAATCTTTTGGTAGTACCTTTTATTGTCATAGAAAATAGAGAAAAGCAATTTTGCAAAATAAGATGCTATATTTTTCTCCTTAAAGGCAATGCCAAAGAATGCTCAAACTACCGCACCACTGAACTCATCTCACACGCTAGTAAACTAATGCTTAAAATTCTCCAAGCCAGGCGTCAGCAATACGTGAACCATGAAATTCCAGATGTCCAAGCTGGTTTTAGAAAAGGCAGAGGAACCAGAGATCAAATTGCCAACATCCACTGGATCATGGAAAAAGCAAGAGAGTTCCACAAAAACATCTATTTCTACTTTATTGACTATGACAAAACCTTTGACTGTGTGGATCACAATAAACTGTTCAAAATTCTGAAAGAGATGGGAATACCAGACCACCTGACCTGCCTCTTGAGAAACCTATATGCAGGTCAGGAAGCAACAGTTAGAACTGGACATGGAATGACAGACTGGTTCCAAATAGGAAAAGGAGTCTGTTGAGGCTGTATATTGTCACTCTGCTTATATAACTTATATGCAGAGTACATCATGAGAAATGCTGGGCTGGAAGAAGCACAGGTTGGAATCAAGATAGCCGGGAGAAATATCGATAACCTCAGATATTCAGATGGCACCACCCTTATGGCAGAAAGTGAAGAGGAACTAAAAAGCCTCTTGATGAAAGTGAAAGTGGAGAGTGAAAAAGTTGGCTTAAAGCTCAACATTCAGAAAACTAAGATCATGGCATCTGGTCCCATCACTTCATGGGAAATGGATAGGAAACAGTGTCAGACTTTATTTTTTGGGGCTCCAAAATCACTGCAGATGGTGACTGCAGCCATGAAATTAAAAGATGCTTACTCCTTGGAAGGAAAGTTATGACCCACCTAGATAGCATATTCAAAAGCAGAGACATTACTTTGCCAACAAAGGTCCATCTAGTCAAGGCTATGGTTTTTCCAGTGGTCATGTATGGATGTGAGAGTTGGACTGTGTAGAAAGTTGAGCGCTGAAGAATTGATGCTTTTGAACTGTGGTGTTGGAGAAGACTCTTGAAAGTCCCTTGGACTGCAAGGAGATCCAATCTGTCCATTCTGAAGGAGATCAGCCCTGGGATTTCTTTGGAAGGAATGATGCTAAAGCTGAAACTCCAGTACTTTGGCCACCTCATGTGAAGAGTTGACTCTGTGGAAAAGACCCTGATACTGGGAGGGATTGGGGGCAGGAGGAAAAGGGAATGACAGAGGATGAGATGGCTGGATGGCATCACCTACTTGATGGACATGAGTCTGAGTGAACTCTGGGAGTTGGTGATGGACAGGGAGGCCTGGCGTGCTGCAATTCATGTGGTCGCAAAGAGTTGGACATGACTGAGTGACTGAACTGAACTGAGTGAGTGTCATCAGGGTTTCAGATACATGTTAGGTAACGAAATTTATGGAGCCAGAGCTCACCAATAGTCTAATGCAGAGACATACAAATGAGAGTCATAATCATTTAGGTGAGTGGAGAAATATTACAATCAACATAGAAATTGTTTCAAACTTCCTTCAAGCCATATCCTTGTCTTTTTGTGTCATAGTCAGTTTCAAGTCCTATGAGAATAATATAAAATTTAGTAACAGATTGATTTACACTAAACAATATAACTTTAAAATATATTTTATAACTCAAATTATTAGAAAATAAATTTTTCAAAAGGATTATTTGGAAAAGTTATTTCTTAAAGGTATTAATTGATTTGGAAGTCCACGTTAATAGAAAAATATAATTTAAAAAAACTAGAGATAATGGTGGCATAGTTGATTTTCTGCTTTTGGAGCCTATTTAATCCTACAAACAAAAGAATAAATCATAAAATAAAATATTATTTTATACATTAAGAAGGACATCTAGGGATTGAAATCATCAAAAACAAAATTTAAATTGAAGTATGGGCCTGGTTAAAAATAAATGCAATAATGATTACCAGAATTTAGCAATAGATATGAAAAATGAGAAAGAGACTGTCATTTTAATATGAGATTTATATATATTAAGAAAAACAATGAGTACCACAGTTGTGAAAAACAACTGACTCTCACTAATAATTTAAATAATTATTAGAATAGCAATGAAGAATTGCAATAAGATGTTTATAAATCTTTAGATACAATGACACCATTTCACTACTACAATAAAATAAACTCAAACAAATATTGAAAGCATTTAAAGTATATTCATAAAACTTAATATTATGCAGAGAATACAGTAAGTATATAGTATTTTATTTGAAGTAAAAAATTCATGATATAATGTTAATAGGAAAAGAGGCAAAACAACATTGACATTTTGTTTCTAATTAATGTAGAGATAGTGGAAATACTAATTTTCTTTTTCATGCTTGAATATATTTTTGTTATTTCTATAAGAATATGTATAGATTTTATGATTAAATGAAAATAATTTTAAAAATCAAAGAAAGGGTTATCTGCGTTATGTAAAAGCACAAGAACAAAGTGGACATTGTAAAATTAGAGAAAGCACAATAATAATTGCAAATATTATTATAACCTATAAAATGATGAGTAATATATGAACATTTGTCAATTATGAAGATCTATAAAATTTACTGGGTGCTATATTGAAGTGACTGAGGTGAATATAAAGATACAATGGTAATCTAGTGGTCACAATTTGTCTGGTTCACTGATAAAATCTCAGTGCCTAAAAGAAGTCTAGAACACAATAGGCTTACAAAAATATTGGTCAAATTATTGAACTAATGAACTAATATATATAGTTAGATTTTGCTGAAAAAATAATATATGAGAATAGCACAAAGGTACTATTTATATATTCAAAATTGAATACATTTTCTTGTTTGAATTTCCTGAAAAGCAGACTCTGACACAAGGATATAAGTATAGAATCTTATTTGGGAAGTTTTCTCAGGAAATATAAAAAAAGAATGTACAGAAAATGAGACAGGGAATAGTAGGCAAATATATATGATGATCTTTTGATTTCTATACCCAGTGCTACCTTGTATAATAACTTCCCTAGAGCATATGAGCAGCACTTGCGACTTGCTTCTGACCCATTGAATTTGGCAAAGGGGATAGGATATCACATCCATAATTACATTGCTATATGGAAAAATAAACTAATTTTCATTCAGTTCAGTTTAGTTCAGTCTTTCAGTTGTGTCCAACTCTTTGCGACCCCATGAATTGCAGCACGCCAGGCCTCCCTATCCATCACCAACTCCTGGAGTTCACCCAAACTCATGTCCATCGAGTTGGTGATGCCATCCAGCCATCTCATCCTCTGTCGTCCCCTTCTCCTCCTGCCCCCAGTCCATCCCAGCATCAGAGTCTTTTCCAATGAGTCAACTCTTAGCAAGAGGTGGCCAAAATATTGGAGTTTCAGCTTTATAGCATTACTCCTTCCAAAGAACACCCAGGACCGATCTCCTTTAGAATGGACTGGTTGAATCTCCTCGCAGTCCAAGGGACTCGCAAGAGTCTTCTCCAACACCACAGTTCAAAAGCATCAATTCTTCAGTGCTCAGCTTTCTTCACAGTCCAACTCTCGCATCCATATATGACCACTGGAAAAACCATAGCCTTGACTAGATGGACCTTTGTTGGCAAAGTAATGTCTCTGCTTTTCAATATGCTATCTAGGTTGGTCATAACTTTCCTTCCAAGGAGTAAGCATCTTTTAATATCATGGCTGCAATCACCATCAGCAATGATTTTGGAGCCCAAAAAAATAAAGTCTGACACTGTTTCCCATCCATTTCCCATGAAATGATGGGACCAGATGCCATGATTTTAGTTTTCTGAATGTCGAGCTTTAAGTCAACTTTTTCACTCTCCTCTTTCACTTTCATCAAGAGGTTTTTAGTTCCTCTTCACTTTCTGCCATAAGGGTGGTGTCATCTGCATATCTGATGTTATTGATGTTTCTCCTGGTAATCTTGATTCCAGTTTGTGCTTCTTCTAGCCCAGCATTTCTCATGATGTACTCTGCATAGAAGTTAAATAAGCAGGGTGACAATATACAGCCTTGACATACTCCTTTTCCTATTTGGAACCAGTCTGTTGTTTCATGTCCAGTTCTAACTGTTGCTTCCTGACCTGCATATAGGTTTATCAAGAGGCAGGTCAGGTGGTCTGGTATTCCCATCTCTTTCAGAATTTTCCACAGTTTATTGTGATCCACACAGTCAAAGGTTTTGTCATAGTCAATAAAGCAGAAATAGATGTTTTTCTGGAACTCTCTTGCTTTTTCCATGATCCAGTGGATGTTGGCAATTTGATCTCTGGTTCCTCTGCCTTTTTTAAAACCAGCTTGAACATCGAAGTTCACGGTTCATGTATTGCTAAAGCCTAGCTTGGAGAATTTTGAGCGTTACTTTACTAGCGTGTGAGATGAGTGCAATTGTGTGGTAGTTTGAGCATTCTTTGGCATTGCCTTTCTTTGGGATTGGAATGAAAACTGACCTTTTCCAGTCCTGTGACCACTGCTGAATTTTCCAAATTTGCTGGCATTAATCCATTCATTCATTCATTCAACCAGTGTCCAGATTATTGTTAAATGTTACCATATGCCAAGATGTCTAAACTGTGCTGCCTCTGCTGCTGCTAAGTCGCTTTAGTCGTGTCTGACTCTGTGCGACCCCATAGATGGCAGCCCACCAGACTCCTCCATCCTCGGGGTTCTCCAGGCAAGGGTATTGAAGTGGGTGCCATTGCTTCTCTGGTGTAAACTGTGACAAAGCCTAAAATGAGGGTGTATACACGATTAGAACTGCTCAAGGAGCTCTAGCCCAATCTTCATCTCACAGTTTTCACATATAACAGGAACATTTTTCTTCTTGGTAGGGAAAAAAATTTTCATAGAAGTGCTATTTCTGGCCTCCTAACTCACAGCTACCCCACACAATCATTCCCTGTTCCCACTCATCTCTAATCTTTTAATTGTCTTTCTTTTTATGCAAGCCTGGATCTTAAAGAGATGTCTGCACCCCCATGTTCACTGCAGCATTATTCACAACAACTGAGATATGGAAACAACCAAATAACCTAGAGTCTGTTGATAGATAAATGATAAAAAGAATGTACATAGACAGGCAGACTGACAGACAGACTCCAATCTCCACACTTAGGAGGTATTGAGCTGTCCCTCCATCACTATATCCTGCTGGTGTTCAGTTTGACATTTACCATGAGCTTTCTTTTGCTAAAAGAAAGCAACTCAGATTTTTAAATGGCAGCTATTTGTTTTGACTAAGTCTGTAACATTTTCTGAGTAAATGAAGCATGTAGTGGTATATTAAGATACATTCCTGTGTAACAATTCTGTAAAAAAAATTATGAATTTTAATTTTCAAATATAAGTTTTTAACTTAAATTAAAAACAAAGAAAATCCTAAAATGCAAAAAAAATTGGAGTTAATAAACTAAGTCAGTAAGGTTGCAAAATATGAGATCAATACACAATGAGTTGTATTAACATACTGATGCCCTCACAATAAACAATCTGAAAAGAAAATTAAGAAAAAAATTTCATTTACAGTAGTTACTAAAATAAAATGCATAGCAATAAATACAACCAAGGAGATGCAAGACATGTTCAGTTCAGTTCAGTCACTCAGTTGTGTCCAACTCTTACCAACTCCTGGAGTTCACTCAAACTCATGTCCATTGAGTCGGTGATACCATCCAATCATCTCATCCTCTGTCATCCCCTTCTCTTCCCACCTTCAATCTTTCCCAGTATCAGGATCTTTTCCAATGAGTCAGTTCATTGCATCTGGTGGCCAAAGTATAGGAGTTTCAGCTTCAGCATCAGTCCTTCCAATGAATATTCAGGACTGATTTCCTTTAGGATGGACTGGTTGAAGGATCTCCTTACTGTCCAAGGCACTCTCTAGAGTCTTCTCCAGCATCACAGTTCAAAAGCATTAATTCTTTGGTGCTCAGCTTTCTTTATAGTCCAACTCTCACATTCATACATGACTATTGGAAAAACCATAGTTTTCACTAGATGGACTTTTGTTGGCAAAGTAATGTCTCTGCTTTTAAATATGCTGTGTAGGTTGGTCATAACTTTTCTTCCAAGGAGCAACTGTCTTTTAATTTCATGGCTTCAGTCAACATCTGTTGTGATTTTGGAGCCCCCCAAAAATAAAGTCTGTCACTATTTCCACTATTCAACTTCAGCTACTTCACTTATTTAACTTCACAGCTATTTAACTTATATGCAGAGTACACTGTGAGAAACATTGGGCTGGAAGAAGCACAAGCTGGAATCAAGATTGCTGGGAGAAATATCAATAACCTCAGATATGCAGATGACACCACCCTTATGGCAGAAAGTGAAGAGGAACTAAAAAGCCTCTTGATGAAAGTGAAAGAGGAGAGTGAAAAAGTTGGCTTTAAAGCTCAACCTTCAGAAAACGAAGATCATGGTATCTGGTCCCATCACTTCATGGGAAATGGATGGGGAAACAGTGGAAACAGTGTCAGACTTTATTTTTTGGGGCTCCAATTCACTGAGGATGATGACTGCAGCCATGAAATTAAAAGACGCTTACTCCTTGGAAGGAAAGTTATGACCAACCTGGATAGCATATTGAAAAGCAGAGGCATTACTTTGCCAACAAAGGTCCATCTAGTCAAGGCTATGGTTTTTCCAGTGGTCATGTATGGATGTGAGAGTTGGACTGTGAAGAAAGCAGAGTGCTGAAGAATTGATGATTTTGAACTGTGGTGTTGAAGAAGACTCTTGAGAGTCCCTTGGACTGCAAGGAGATCCAACCAGTCCATTCTGAAGGAGACCAGTCCTGGGTGTTCTTTGGAAGGAATGATGCTGAAGCTGAAACTCCCATACTTTTGCCACCTCATGCCAAGAGTTGACTCATTGGAAAAGACTCTGATGCTGGGAGGGATTGGGAGCAGGAGGAGAAGGGGACGACAGAGGATGAGATGGCTGGATGGCATCACCGACTCAATGGACGTGAGTTTGAGTGAACTCTGAGAGTTGGTGATGGACAGGGAGGCCTGGCATGCTGCAATTCATGGGGTTGCAAAGAGTCGGACACATCGGAGTGATTGAACTGAACTGAACTGAACTGATTTCCACTGTTTTCCCATCTATTTCCCATGAAGTGATGGGACCAGAGGCCATGATCTTAGTTTTCTGAGTGTTGAGTTTTAAGCCAACATTTTCACTCTCTTCTTTCACTTTCATCAAGAGACTCTTTAGTTCTTCTTCACTTTCTGCCATAAGAGTGGTATCATCTGCATATGTGAGATTACTGATATTTTCCCAGTAATCTTGATTTCAGCTTGTGCTTCATCCAGTCCAGCGTTTCTCATGAAGTACTCTGCATACAAGTTAAGTAAGCAGGGTGACAATATACAGCCTTGACATACTACTTTCCTTATTTGGACCCAGTCCGTTGTTCCATGTCCAGTTCTA
Source organism: Bos mutus (assembly GCF_027580195.1). NCBI lineage: Eukaryota > Metazoa > Chordata > Mammalia > Artiodactyla > Bovidae > Bos > Bos mutus. The sequence goes on along the minus strand of NC_091630.1, from coordinate 29,105,300 downwards.
ACTGTAGCTTCTTGACCTGCATACAGATTTCTCAGGAGGCAGGTCAGGTGGTCTGGTATTCTCACCTCTTTAGGAAGAGGAGCCAGAGACTAAATTGCCAACATCTGTTGGATCTTCAAAAAAAGCAAGAGAATTCCAGAAAAACACTTACTACTGCTTTATTGACTATGCCAAAGCCTTTGACTGTTGATCACAGCAAACTTTGGAAATTATAAAGTGATGGAAATTCAACAATATTGTGAATATACTAAATGCCACAGAATTATGCACTTAAAAATGGTTAAAAATTTAACTTTAATTTACCACCTTAGAAAATTTATAAATACATCTGTGTCTTACAAAAAAATAGATTTGCATTCTTATAAAATCTGTTATACCTAGTAAGGAGGATATTTTATGAAGAGAGCAATTTCTTAAAAGAATATTATAAGTAATAAGAAGACAATAACAAGACACAGAAAAAAACAATCATATCATGTGGTATACCAGAACAATTGAGAAGGCATTTTGAATTTTGCACTGGACCAGTAGTGTACATATGGTTTGAACATGTAAATAAGTGGATACCCACAGTCAGTCTAGAGAGAATAGCACAAAACCAGGTAATTGAATAAATAAAAATTATTGCATTTCACAAAGCCCCAAACTTAAAACATCTTAAATATGAATTCATTATCTTATCTAACACATTTCTGCTATAGTTTTCTTGGGTTCACTTAGGGGCACATTCAGAGATTTTAAGACAGAAACTCAGCCTTATCTTCCATGCATATTCTTATCTGGTTTCTACTTTTACTAAGTCTTGTCATTTTTATGTTTTGACTCTGGTTCTAAGAGTTCCTAGTCTGTGATGAGCTAAGAGGTACATGAATTCTTCACTTACATAAAGAGACATTTTCATTATGGGCTATTTTCTTATACTACATTAATTACAGAATTTTCATGTTTGTCAATGGCCCCTGGTCTATAACTATATTAATTACAGATTTATTTATAATGTGTCCCCCATCTAGTCGAAGCATATCTTTGTAAATCCATATGTACACAGGGCTCTCCTCCTAATAAATATCATTAGTGTTTTTGTCTGTAAGCCTATCAAATTACCACATTTACAAGTGTATTTGCCCTGATGATATCCTCCTTTTTTCCTCTTTTTAAGATATCCCCAGTAACAGAAGAAAATAGACTACAGGTATACTGTTAAACAAATCTTCCCCAAAGCCCTTTAAATATTTTTCTTCCCTTTCCCTTCCTAAGATGGTATGAAAAATCCCAAATGAATTTTATGGTCAACCAAATGTTGTTTATGAAGATTTCCTTCATTATCTGAAGCAAAATTGTCTTATCTCCTTTCACTCTCATTTAATACATATATTTCACACATTCTAAGTTTAGGGTGTAAGCCTCTCATGACATGGTCTGTGTATTATTTTTCTACATACGCAGCACTGGGTTAGTTTACCATATTGCCTGGCACGAAGTCCTCAATCTATAAATGTTTGTGGAATGGCAGGAGCAGATGATTTCATGAGAAACATTGTCTAATCAGGATTTATTGTAACTTCATAAAAATTAAAATCATGCTATAAAAATGTAGGCTTAGAATGACAGCACCTGAGCAGTAGCAAATGAAGAACTTTTTCTCATGTCATTTTTATATCAATGTAAAAATGATAATTTATAAATAGAAAGTAATTTATCTTTAATTGAAATCTTTACAGAGATAATTGTAGATTCACGTGTACTTGTAAAAAATATATATATATATATACATATATACACACAGAGTCTATATGCTCCTTACCCAATTTCCCTCAATGATAACATCTGTAGAATAGTATCACAACAGATTTCACATTTATATCAAACAATACACTGACTTCACACAGATTTCTGTAGTTTAACTAGTAATGATTTGGGGGCTTCCCTAGTGGCTCAAATGGTAAAGAATCTGCCTGCAATGCAGGAGACCCAGGTTCAACCCCTGAGTCAGGAAGATACCTTGGGGAAGGAAATGACAACCCACTCCAATATTCTTGCCTGGATAATTCCATGGACAAGGGAGCCTTCAGTCTGTGAGGTCACAAAGAGTCAGATATGACCGAGCGACTAACATTACATTACATTACATTTAGCTCTATGCAATTTTATCACATGTGTGGATTTGTGTTCTACCACCACAGTCAAATACAGAACATTTCCATCATTACAAGAATTCCTTTTAGAAAACTAGCTACTTTTTCAAAATATAGTAGCTAAAGAAGGATTCATAGCATGTAATGTATAAGGAAGTCACTTTAACTCTTAATCACCTATTACATATTACATGTTTTTGTTGGTACCAAGTATGTGCTATAAAAAAAAAACACCACACTACTTAAGAGATTTTGTTTGTGTACACACACACATTAAAATAATCTGAAGAAGGCATACTGAAAATTATTCACTGCCTTTAAATCTAATATGAGAAATATAACCAATATCTTGGTAGAAAAATGCTTGAGTAATGAATACAGTTGTAACACAAATTATCTGCTACTTTCTCTTTGATTCTCTGAGAACATCAACTTAAAATGTAATAAAATAAAATGGCCTACTCTACTCTGAAGTTGAGCTTATATAATTTCAACATCAATGTCTTTCAGGCCTAGTGTGTATTTTTTGGCAATAGCTTTCATTAGAATAATACACTAAAAGTTGGGAGGAGAGCTGAGCTGCCATTCAATGTAAAATGTACCCTATGAGCAGGCTTCCATAGCTGTTACTCACACATTATATGGAACAAGATGCAGGTTCATAAAGTAATTGGGGAAATGAAATAAAGAAAACAGAAAAGAATAAGTCTGTCAAATATATTCTTTTTTTATTTTATTGCTTAATTTACCCTCCTAGAAAAAGACAATGAAGAACTCTCTGTAACCTTACAAAGACAGTTTTAAGAATTATAAAAGAAAAATAACTGCTCAAGTTTCCTAATGGAGCTGTGAAAATTCTTAGTCAATATTATTTTCAATAAATAAGATTATAAAGAGATATGAGAATGTTTGCCAGATGGTATGCTTTTAAGTACCAATTTATGATTTCTAAAATATACTAGGAAGATAGATTTGCTCAAAATGAAAATAAGATATAATTCTTGGCATTTTTACAGTTACTTTCATCTTTGTTTCTCAAAAATTCCTTTTCTACACATAATATATTTAGAATGTAGGTGAGTTGTTGCCATGGTTGTTGTTGAAAGAGTTGAGAAGTGAAGAAAGCATGAAAATTCATCCACTTAGTGATAGGAGAGGGTCAGAAGTTTGATTAACTGAAGTACATGCTATATTATTTTTAAAGTATTTATCTGCCACATAGTAAGTGCTTGAAAGTTTTCACATTTTTATTATTAATCATCTGATTAGGAATTAGCCAATAATCTTAGACTTTTCCACTCAAAATAAAATTAGTTTTTATAAATAATAGAACTTTCTATATCTGGTACATAATAAAATCTATGGCTTGTATTAGTATGGGGCCATCTCAACATTTTCTTAGTGATAGCTTTGATTATCACTGCATATAAACCAAACCTCAAATTTAGTTCTGTGGTTAACTGGACTCATCTATGTGCTTCTGCTTGGGGCTTCTCATGAGGTTACAATTTGCTGCTTGCTAAACATGCATTCATCTTCAGTTCAGTTCAGTTCAGTCTCTCAGTCATGTCCGACTCTTTGTGACCCCATGAATCGCAGCACACCAGGCCTCCCTGTCCATCACCAACTCCCAGAGTTCACCCAGACTCACATCCATCAAGTCAGTGATATCATCCAGCCATCTCATCTTCTGTCATCCCCTTCTCCTCCTGCTCCCAACCCCTCCCAGCATCAGAGTCTTTTCCAATGAGTGAACTCTTTGCATGAGGTGGCCAAAGTACTGGAGTTTCAGCTTTAGCATCATTTATTCCAAAGAAATCCCAGGGCTGATCTCCTTCAGAATGGACTGGTTGGATCTCCTTGCAGTCCAAGGGACTCTCAAGAGTCTTCTGCAACACCACAGTTCAAAAGCATCAATTCTTCGGTGCTCAACCTTCTTCACAGTCCAACTCTCACATCCATACATGACCACAGGAAAAACCATAGCCTTGACTAGACAGACCTTTGTTGGCAAAGTAATGTCTCTGCTTTTGAATATGCTATCTAGGTTGGTCATAACTTTGCTTCCAAGGAGTAAGTGCCTTTTAATTTCATATCTGCAGTCACAATCTGCAGTGATTTTGGAGCCCAGAAAAATAAAGTCTGACACTGTTTCCACTGTTTCCCATCTATTTCCCATGAAGTGATGGGACTGGATGCCATGATCTTCGTTTTCTGAATGTTGAGCTTTAAGCCAAAATTTTCACTCTCCTCTTTCACTTTCAACAAGAGGCTTTTTAGTTCCTCTTCACTTTCTGCCATAAGGGTGGTATCATCTGCATATCTGAGGTTATTGCTATTTCTCCCGGCAATCTTGATTCTAGCTTGTGCTTCTTCCAGCCCAGCGTTTCTCATGATGTACTCTGCATATAACTTAAATAAGCAGGGTCACAATATACAGCCTTGACATACTCCTTTTCCTATTTGGAACCAGTCTGTTGTTCCATGTCCACTTAACTGTTGCTTCCTGACCTGCATACAAATTTCTCAAGAAGCAGATCAGATGGTCTGGTATTCCCATCTCTTTCAGAATTTTCCACACTTGATTGTGATCCACACAAAGGCTTTCATCTGAAGATTCTGTATAAATAGATGTTTAATTCATCCACACGGTTATATTTAATATTAGCTGAGGACTTGGAGCTAAGCTATCAAAGCTGATCAGATCCTGCATTTGGACTTCTTATAGCATGGTGTATGGGTTACAACAGGAATATCTAGAGAGAGAATTGTCCAAGAATGAGCATACATGCGTGAAAGGGAAGAAAGTATATGATGGAGTTCTGATGAATATCAGTAATTTTTTAAAGGGTATTAAAAGGAGATCCAACCAGTCCATTCTGAAGGAGATCAGCCCTGGGATTTCTTTGGAAGGAATGATGCTAAAGCTGAAACTCCAGTACTTTGGCCACATCATGCGAAGAGTTGACTCATTGGAAAAGACTCTGATGCTGGAAGGGATTGGGGGCAGGAGGAGAAGGGGACGACAGAGGATGAGATGGCTGGATGGCATCACTGACTCAATGGACGTGAGTCTGAGTGAACTCCGGGAGTTGGTGATGGACAGGGAGGCCTGGCGTGCTGCGATTCATGGGGTCGCAAAGAGTTGGACACAATTGAGCGACTAAACTGAACTGAACTGAAAAGAGTCAGAAGCAGAAGTAAACAAGATGTATAGGATGAAAACAAGAATATTACTTTACCATGGAGGAATTTTGACAAACCCTATTATGAAGTCATGTGAGATAAGTATTAAATTCTGTGTCTAGTGCTTAGTGACATGTAATTGCAGACTTGTGAAAACAATTGAATTATATGCACAAGAGTGAGGAATAAATGGGAAAGTGTAGAAAAGCACAGATGAGTTTAAAACAGAGGAAAGGGAAGACATAGCAGTGAAGGAGGGTGTATAATATGGAATTCCTTCAATGCTTTGTTTTATTTGTTGTGTTTTGTTTGGTAGATTTTGTTTTGTTTTAAAAAAGAAGTGTCATACTTGTATAAGAGAAAATCAGTAAACAGAAATGTTGATTACATAAGAGAGAGAAGAAAATCTATTATTTCAAATTTACTTAATAGTTTTCACATTATGATGTGAAAACATTGTTAAGACAGTGACTTGCAAGAAATTTTTCTTCAGTAACCACTCACTGTGGTTGAACTCTCTACTCTTGCAGTTTAAAAGAAGGAATTTCCCATTCAACAGACATTTTCCCTTTTCTTTAGGTCCAAATACAATTTCCCATTATTTTCATTTAGAAATTAGTTCCTGATATATATTTGTTTTATTTTAAATTTGTATATGGATTTTCAGACTTTTTTTTTTAAAGGATTTATTAGAAATCAAGGATATATTTGGGAGAAAAGTAGACACCCTGAAAGATAAATTGTATGAAATCAATAAATACAACTAAATTTCCTGAAAGTGAGTGACAGTAAATGGATGCTTGGGGCTGGTGCACAGGGATGACCCAGAGGGATGGTATGGCAAGGAAGGTGGGAGGGGGGTTCAGGATGGGGAACACATTTACACCCATGGCGGATTCATGTTGATGTATGGCAAAACCAATACAATATTGTAAAGATATTAGCCTCCAATTAAAACAAATGAATTTAAATTAAAAAAGATAAAAATTAAAATATTAAAATAAATAAACACCATTTAGTTTATTAAAATAAACAGAATGTGGAGAAGTAAGATGTATTCCATGTCAAGGAAATAAATAAGTTACAAATTATTTATAATCAGTTCAGTTCAGTCGCTCAGTCATGTCCGACTCTGTGACCCCATGAATCGCAGCACGCCAGGCCTCCCTGTCCATCACCAACTCCCGGAGGTCACTCAGACTCACTCCGTCGAGTCAGTGATGCCATCCAGCCATCTCATCTTCTGTCGTTCCTTCTCCTGCCCCAATCCTCCCAGCATCAAAGTCCTCTCCAATGAGTCAACTCTTTGCATGAGGTGGCCAAAGTACTGGAGTTTCAGCTTTAGCATCATTCCTTCCAAAGGAATCCCAGGGCTGATCTCCTTCAGAATGGACTGGTTGGATCTCCTTGCAGTCCAAGGGACTCTCAAGAGTCTTCTCCAACATCACAATTCAAAAGCATCAATTCTTCAGTGCTCAGCCTTCTTCACAGTCCAACTCTCACATCCATACATGACCACAGGAAAAACCATAGCCTTGACTAGATGAACCTTTGTTGGCAAAGTAATGTCTCTGCTTCTGAATATGCTATCTAGGTTGGTCAAAACTTTCCTTTCAAGGAGTAAGCGTCTTTTAATTTCATGGCTGCAGTCACCATCTGCAGTGATTTTGGAGCCCCCCAAAATAAAGTCTGACACTATTTCCACTGTTTCCCCATCTATTTCCCATGAAGGGATGGGACCGGATGCCATGATCTTCGTTTTCTGAATGTTGAGCTTTAAGCCAACTTTTTCACTCTCCACTTTCACTTTCATCCAGAGGCTTTTCAGTTCCTCTTCACTTTCTGCCATAAGGGTGGTGTCATCTGCATATCTGAGGTCATTGATATTTCTCCTGGCAATCTTGACTCCAGCTTGTGCTTCTTCCAGTCCAGCATTTCTCAAGATGTACTCTGCATAGAAGTTAAATAAGCAGGGTGACAATATACAGCCTTGACGTACTCCTTTTCCTATTTGGAACTAGTCTGTTGTTCCATGTCCAGTTCTAACTGTTGCTTCCTGACCTGCATACAGATTTCTCAAGAGGCAGGTCAGGTGGTCTGGTATTCCCATCTCTTTCAGAATTTTCCACAGTTTATTGTGATCCACACAGTCAAAGGCTTTGGCATAGTCAATAAAGCAGAAATAGATGTTTTTCTGGAACTCTCTTGCTTTTTCCATGATCCAGTGGATGTTGGCAATTTGATCTCTGGTTCCTCTGCTTTTTCTAAAACCAGCTTGAACATCAGGAAGTTCATGGTTCACATACTGCTCAAGCCTGGCTTCGAGAATTTTGAGCATTACTTTACTAGCGTGTGAGATGAGTGCAATTGTGCGGTAGTTTCAGCATCCTTTGGCATTGCCTTTCTTTGGGATTGGCATGAAAACTGACCTTTTCCTGTCCTGTGGCCACTGCTGAGTTTTCCAAATTTGCTGGCCTATTGAGTGCAGCACTTTCACAGCATCATCTTTCAGGATTTGAAAGAGCTCAACTGGAATTCCTTTACCTCCACTAGCTTTGTTTGTAGTAATGCTTTCTAAGGCCCACTTGACTGCACATTCCAGGACATCTGGCTCTAGGTCAGTGATCACACCATCGTGATTATCTGGGTCATGAAGATCTTTTGTACAGTTCTTCTGTGTATTCTTGCCACCTCTTCTTAATATCTTCTGCTTCTGTTAGGTCCATACCATTTCTGTCCTTTATCGAGCCCATCTTTGCATGAAATGTTCCTTTGGTATCTCTAATTTTCTTGAAGAGATCCCTAGTCTTTCCCATTCTGTTGTTTTCCTCTATTTCTTTGCATTGATTGGTGAGGAAGGCCTTCTTATCTCTTCTTCCTGTTCTTTGAACTCTGCATTCAGATGCTTATATCTTTCCTTTTCTCCTTTGCTTTTTTTGCTTCTGTTCTTTTTCACTGCTATTTGTAAGGCCTCCCAGACAGCCATTTTGCTTTTTTGCATTTCTTTTTCCATGGAAATGGCCTTGATCCCTGTCTCCTGTACAATGTCACAAACCTCCATCCATAGTTCATCAGGCACTAATATCAAATAATAATTAGCTTATTTGAACTCTCATTTAAGAATACTTATGAATATTAATCAGAGTGACACTTTATATTTTACTCCTCCTGTTGAGACAGATGATGGTGTTCAACTATTTCCACTAATTAATCTATATTTAGTCATTAATATTTTTACAAATTTTCACTCTTATTAGACTCAGTCAATTGGTACATTTTTATTAGTTGAACAAAAGTAAATGATTTTCAAATTGAGATATTCACTACAAAATGAGGACATCAGAGTCAATGAATTTTTAGTTAAACTTTTTAACATATCCTTTGTTTTACTTTTTAAAGCTGTCAGTAGATTATAAATAATTTGCCTCATCATTTGCCAAGATTGACGGATTGTAATCTAAGTGACCTTCTTCCAAGGATGAGTTAACAAGATTGATTTAAAGATCTGTCATACAGGAGCTTTAAAGCTTTGTCAAAATGCATTCAAGATTATGAATAATTTATTAATACAAACTTGTCACATCAACCAGTTCATATTTTCCCATTTTAATACTGTGCTGTAAAATAAATAATGAATAGTTATTAGATCACCTGTTTCATAATATAAATATTTCACTTTAACCATACCCTAAATTAGTTAATTAAAAAAAGTAAAATGTCATAAAACTAAAACTGCATAAACATTAGTTATAATAATGGAACAAATGCAGTAATAAATATATTTTGATTTTTAAGTTAAGATAGTCCTGCTATATAATAGGAAAAAGAATGTTTGAAGAGAATTAACTTTATTTTATATTTCTTGTAAACCTAACTTATTAATGTCAAGATTTAATCATTAGATAGAAAAATATATATACATACAGAATCTATAAAATCTCATCTCAAATACACATGCATGCATTTTTTTTTCTCATGTTGCTCATAGATTTCTTCCAAGACCTAATAATGAGAAAAACTATGGAGCCAAAGAATTTTCTTTTTTTCTCTCTCATATTTATTCTGCTAAATATCATTCTCCCCATATGATTTACTACATCAGACTTTTTAGATTTCTGCATAATTTGTGTGCATTTCTTTTTCCCTTTCATTTCTTCCTGTTACAAGTCATTCTTAAAATTATATTTTTACCCAATAGTTTTGTAAATACCATCATTTTCCTAATACTCTGTTAAAATCACTTTGATGATATATTATGGTAATACATCATGAGGTTATTGTTGCACTATTGTATTACTATAATACATCAAAAACACCAATATTCTGATTTGTAGTACAACAACTAATCATAAGTGCAGTTCCAGTTTAACTGTAATAATGGTTTTATATTTTTAAATTTTCTATTAAAATTGAAGCAATATAATTAACTTAAATGCAGACAAAATAAAAATTCGCTATGTATGCTATTGTTTTAGCAATAGTTTACACACTTTCCTTTATATTACAATTAAATGGGATTTAATGGGTGGTAGAATTTAACTATATATGTTGAGATGACTGAGTTCTCATAAATAAGAGATGTGACCTTTATTGGTGTTAATTCCCCATTTCCTAACCAACACCCCAAAACTTGAGGAAATATTGAGGGAAGACACTGAAACATACGACTGTACTTTCAAAGAAAGGATACTCTTGTGATTGTAAACTCTTCATTTAATTATGCAATTTTCTTGGTATATTGTCATTCAGAGAAAACTATAAAATTATATTAATACAACTGCAACTTAATGCAAGCCTAAACTTTAATATGTACTTGTGTTCTTTACTTTGATGGATATTAGCTAATATGAAAGATGTTATAAGTTGGTGAAGGGTATTATAAAGCATAGAATTGAAATGAGAAATGGATGCTTTAATCCCAGCAAACAAATTGGACCCTTGCCACCTACTGCAATGGAACTGAGCAAAAAAAAAAAAAAAAAAAGTCAGGTGACTGCATTTGTTAAAGACACTTATTTTATGTAACTATTAGGAAAGATTCTGACATATTTTCTAAATACAGCTAGAAAGTTTCTGATAGTGACATCTAAAGAGATATATGAATGTCAAGGAAAGGCACATGTTCTTACATATAATGTGCCCAAATTTTAAAAAGATATGTGATTTCAGTTTATTGCCTTCCTATTTTTATGTGGCCTAGATATTTACAGAACTGACCTCCAATTCCACATATCCATGCCCATAAGTTCTCTGGACTTGGCCATAGGGCTAACTTCAGCCAATGGAACAAAAAGTAATATGAGTAGAGGTTTAATATCACTCGTGAATTGGGTTTGTACTTTCTTATTTCTTAGATCTCTCATGCTGTCATGTGAAAAAAGTCTGGATTTATCTTGTGAGAATAAGAGGTTCTCTATAGAGAGGCCTGAGTAGTATCAATCATACCAGCATCAGAGTTGAGGTTTGAGACCAGTCAATTAGTCTATCCTAGACCTAGAGCCAGACATCCTGGAATGTAAGTCAAGTGGGCCATAGAAAGCATCACTATGAACAAAGCTAGTGGAGGTGATGGTATTCCAGTTGCGCTATTTCAAATTTGAAAGATGATGCTGTGAAAGTGCTGCACTCAATATGCCAGCAAATTTGGAAAACTCAGTAGTGGCCACAGGACTGGAAAAGGTCAGTTTTCATTCCAATCCCAAAGAAAGGCAATGCCAAAGAATGCTCAAACTATTGCACAGTTGCACTCATCTCACACGCTAGTAAAGTAATGCTCAAAATTCTCCAAGCCAGGCTTCAGCAATACGCAAACCACGAACTTCCAGATGTTCAAGCTGGTTTTAGAAAAGCCAGAGGAACCAGAGATCAAATTGCCAACATCCGCTGGATCATGGAAAAAGCAAGAGAGTTCCAGGAAAACATCTATTTCTGTTTTATCGACTATGCCAAAGCCTTTGACTGTGTGGATCACAATAAACTGTGGAAAATTCTGAAAGAGATGGGAAAACCAGACCACCTGATCTGCCTCTTGAGAAATTTGTATGCAGGTCAGGAAGCAACAGTTAGAACTGGACATGGAATAACAGACTGGTTCCAAATAGGAAAAGGAGTACATTAAGGCTGTATACTGTCACCCTGCTTATTTAACTTCTATGCAGAGTACATCATGAGAAACGCTGGACTGGAAGAAGCACAAGCTGGAATCAAGATTGCCAAGAGAAATATCAATAACCTCAGATATGCAGATGACATCAATAACCTCAGATATGCAAATGACACCACCCTTATGGCAGAAAGTGAAGAAGAACTAAAAGACTCTTGAAAGTGAAAAGGAGAGTGAAAAAGTTGACTTAAAGCTCAATTTCAGAAAACAAAGATCATGGCATCTGGTCCCATCACTTCATGGGAAATAGATGGGGAAACAGTGGAAACAGTGTCAGACTTTATATTTTGGGGCTCCAAAATCATTTTAGATGGTGATTGCAGCCCTGAAATTAAAAGATGCTTACTGCTTAGAAGGAAAGTTATGACCAACCTAGATAGCATATTTAAAAGCAGAGATGTTACTTTGTCAACAAAGGTCCGTCTAGTTAAGACTGGTTTTTCCAGTGGTCATGTATGAATGTGAGAGTTGACTGTGAAGAAAGCACAGATGAGTTTAAAACAGAGAAACTGTGGACATAGCAGTGAAGGAGGGTGTATAATATGGAATTCCTTCAATGCTTTGTTTTATTTGTTGTGTTTTGTTTGGTAGATTTTGTTTTGTTTTAAAAAGAAGTGTCATACTTGTATAAGAGAAAAATCAGTAAACAGAAATGTTGATTACATAAGAGAGAGAAGAAAATCTATTATATTTCAAATTTACTTAATAGTTTTCACATTATGATGTGAAAACATTGTTAAGACAGTGACTTGCAAGAAATTTTTCTTCAGTAACCACTCACTGTGGTTGAACTCTCTACTCTTGCAGTTTAAAAGAAGGAATTTCCCATTCAACAGACATTTTCCCTTTTCTTTAGGTCCAAATACAATTTCCCATTATTTTCATTTAGAAATTAGTTCCTGATATATATTTGTTTTATTTTAAATTTGTATATGGATTTTCAGACTTTTTTTTTTTAAAGGATTTATTAGAAATCAAGGATATATTTGGGAGAAAAGTAGACACCCTGAAAGATAAATTGTAATAAATCAATAAATACAACTAAATTTCCTGAAAGTGAGTGACAGTAAATGGATGCTTGGGGCTGGTGCACAGGGATGACCCAGAGGGATGGTATGGCAAGGAAGGTGGGAGGGGTTCAGGATGGGGAACACATTTACACCCATGGCGGATTCATGTTGATGTATTGACAAAGCAAAACCAATACAATATTGTAAAGATATTAGCCTCCAATTAAAACAAATGAATTTAAATTAAAAAGATAAAAATTAAAATATTAAAATAAATAAACACCATTTAGTTTATTAAAATAAACAGAATGTGGAGAAGTAAGATGTATTCCATGTCAAGGAAATAAATAAGTTACAAATTATTTATAATCAGTTCAGTTCAGTCGCTCAGTCATGTCCGACTCTGTGATCCCATGAATCGCAGCACGCCAGGCCTCCCTGTCCATCACCAACTCCCGGAGGTCACTCAGACTCACTCCGTCGAGTCAGTGATGCCATCCAGCCATCTCATCTTCTGTCGTTCCCTTCTCCTGCCCCCAATCCCTCCCAGCATCAAAGTCCTCTCCAATGAGTCAACTCTTTGCATGAGGTGGCCAAAGTACTGGAGTTTCAGCTTTAGCATCATTCCTTCCAAAGGAATCCCAGGGCTGATCTCCTTCAGAATGGACTGGTTGGATCTCCTTGCAGTCCAAGGGACTCTCAAGAGTCTTCTCCAACATCACAATTCAAAAGCATCAATTCTTCAGTGCTCAGCCTTCTTCACAGTCCAACTCTCACATCCATACATGACCACAGGAAAAACCATAGCCTTGACTAGATGAACCTTTGTTGGCAAAGTAATGTCTCTGCTTCTGAATATGCTATCTAGGTTGGTCAAAACTTTCCTTTCAAGGAGTAAGCGTCTTTTAATTTCATGGCTGCAGTCACCATCTGCAGTGATTTTGGAGCCCCCCAAAATAAAGTCTGACACTATTTCCACTGTTTCCCCATCTATTTCCCATGAAGGGATGGGACCGGATGCCATGATCTTCGTTTTCTGAATGTTGAGCTTTAAGCCAACTTTTTCACTCTCCACTTTCACTTTCATCCAGAGGCTTTTCAGTTCCTCTTCACTTTCTGCCATAAGGGTGGTGTCATCTGCATATCTGAGGTCATTGATATTTCTCCTGGCAATCTTGACTCCAGCTTGTGCTTCTTCCAGTCCAGCATTTCTCAAGATGTACTCTGCATAGAAGTTAAATAAGCAGGGTGACAATATACAGCCTTGACGTACTCCTTTTCCTATTTGGAACTAGTCTGTTGTTCCATGTCCAGTTCTAACTGTTGCTTCCTGACCTGCATACAGATTTCTCAAGAGGCAGGTCAGGTGGTCTGGTATTCCCATCTCTTTCAGAATTTTCCACAGTTTATTGTGATCCACACAGTCAAAGGCTTTGGCATAGTCAATAAAGCAGAAATAGATGTTTTCTGGAACTCTCTTGCTTTTCCATGATCCAGTGGATGTTGGCAATTTGATCTCTGGTTCCTCTGCTTTTTCTAAAACCAGCTTGAACATCAGGAAGTTCATGGTTCACATACTGCTCAAGCCTGGCTTGAGAATTTTGAGCATTACTTTACTAGCGTGTGAGATGAGTGCAATTGTGCGGTAGTTTCAGCATCCTTTGGCATTGCCTTTCTTTGGGATTGGCATGAAAACTGACCTTTTCCAGTCCTGTGGCCACTGCTGAGTTTTCCAAATTTGCTGGCCTATTGAGTGCAGCACTTTCACAGCATCATCTTTCAGGATTTGAAAGAGCTCAACTGGAATTCCTTTACCTCCACTAGCTTTGTTTGTAGTGATGCTTTCTAAGGCCCACTTGACTGCACATTCCAGGACATCTGGCTCTAGGTCAGTGATCACACCATCGTAATTATCTGGGTCATGAAGATCTTTTGTACAGTTCTTCTGTGTATTCTTGCCACCTCTTCTTAATATCTTCTGCTTCTGTTAGGTCCATACCATTTCTGTCCTTTATCGAGCCCATCTTTGCATGAAATGTTCCTTTGGTATCTCTAATTTTCTTGAAGAGATCCCTAGTCTTTCCCATTCTGTTGTTTTCCTCTATTTCTTTGCATTGATTGGTGAGGAAGGCCTTCTTATCTCTTCTTCCTGTTCTTTGGAACTCTGCATTCAGATGCTTATATCTTTCCTTTTCTCCTTTGCTTTTTTGCTTCTGTTCTTTTCACTGCTATTTGTAAGGCCTCCCCAGACAGCCATTTTGCTTTTTTGCATTTCTTTTCCATGGGAATGGCCTTGATCCCTGTCTCCTGTACAATGTCACAAACCTCCATCCATAGTTCATCAGGCACTAATATTAAATAATAATTAGCTTATTTGAACTCTCATTTAAGAATACTTATGAATATTAATCAGAGTGACACTTTATATTTTACTCCTCCTGTTGAGACAGATGATGGTGTTCAACTATTTCCACTAATTAATCTATATTTAGTCATTAATATTTTTACAAATTTTCACTCTTATTAGACTCAGTCAATTGGTACATTTTTATTAGTTGAACAAAAGTAAATGATTTTCAAATTGAGATATTCACTACAAAATGAGGACATCAGAGTCAATGAATTTTTAGTTAAACTTTTTTAACATATCCTTTGTTTTACTTTTAAAGCTGTCAGTAGATTATAAATAATTTGCCTCATCATTTGCCAAGATTGACGGATTGTAATCTAAGTGACCTTCTTCCAAGGATGAGTTAACAAGATTGATTTAAAGATCTGTCATACAGGAGCTTTAAAGCTTTGTCAAAATGCATTCAAGATTATGAATAATTTATTAATACAAACTTGTCACATCAACCAGTTCATATTTTCCCATTTTAATACTGTGCTGTAAAATAAATAATGAATAGTTATTAGATCACCTGTTTCATAATATAAATATTTCACTTTAACCATACCTAAATTAGTTAATTAAAAAAAGTAAAATGTCATAAAACTAAAACTGCATAAACATTAGTTATAATAATGGAACAAATGCAGTAATAAATATATTTTGATTTTTAAGTTAAGATAGTCCTGCTATATAATAGGAAAAAGAATGTTTGAAGAGAATTAACTTTATTTTATATTTCTTGTAAACCTACTTATTAATGTCAAGATTTAATCATTAGATAAAAAATATATATACATACAGAATCTATAAAATCTCATCTCAAATACACATGCATGCATTTTTTTTTCTCATGTTGCTCATAGATTTCTTCCAAGACCTAATAATGAGAAAAACTATGGAGCCAAAGAATTTTCTTTTTTTCTCTCATATTTATTCTGCTAAATATCATTCTCCCCATATGATTTACTACATCAGACTTTTTAGATTTCTGCATAATTTGTGTGCATTTCTTTTTCCCTTTTCATTTCTTCCTGTTACAAGTCATTCTTAAAATTATATTTTTACCCAATAGTTTTGTAAATACCATCATTTTCCTAATACTCTGTTAAAATCACTTTGATGATATATTATGGTAATACATCATGAGGTTATTGTTGCACTATTGTATTACTATAATACATCAAAAACACCAATATTCTGATTTGTAGTATAACAATTAATCATAAGTGCAGTTCCAGTTTAACTGTAATAATGGTTTTATATTTTTAAATTTTCTATTAAAATTGAAGCAATATAATTAACTTAAATGCAGACAAAATAAAAATTTGCTATGTATGCTATTGTTTTAGCAATAGTTTACACACTTTCCTTTATATTACAATTAAATGGGATTTAATGGGTGGTAGAATTTAACTATATATGTTGAGATGACTGAGTTCTCATAAATAAGAGATGTGACCTTTATTGGTGTTAATTCCCCATTTCCTAACCAACACCCCAAAACTTGAGGAAATATTGAAGGAAGACACTGAAACATACGACTGTACTTTCAAAGAAAAGATACTCTTGTGATTGTAAACTCTTCATTTAATTGTGCAATTTTCTTGGTATATTGTCATTCAGAGAAAACTATAAAATTATATTAATACAACTGCAACTTAATGCAAGCCTAAACTTTAATATGTACTTGTGTTCTTTACTTTGATGGATATTAGCTAATATGAAAGATGTTATAAGTTGGTGAAGGGTATTATAAAGCATAGAATTGAAATGAGAAATGGATGCTTTAATCCCAGCAAACAAATTGGACCCTTGCCACCTACTGCAATGGAACTGAGCAAAAAAAAAAAAAAAAAAAAGTCAGGTGACTGCATTTGTTAAAGACACTTATTTTATGTAACTATTAGGAAAGATTCTGACATATTTTCTAAATACAGCTAGAAAGTTTCTGATAGTGACATCTAAAGAGATATATGAATGTCAAGGAAAGGCACATGTTCTTACATATAATGTGCCCAAATTTTAAAAAGATATGTGATTTCAGTTTATTGCCTTCCTATTTTTATGTGGCCTAGATATTTACAGAACTGACCTCCAATTCCACATATCCATGCCCATAAGTTCTCTGGACTTGGCCATAGGGCTAACTTCAGCCAATGGAACAAAAAAAAAAATAATATGAGTAGAGGTTTAATATCACTCGTGAATTGGGTTTGTACTTTCTTATTTCTTAGATCTCTCATGCTGTCATGTGAAAAAGTCTGGATTTATCTTGTGAGAATAAGAGGTTCTCTATAGAGAGGCCTGAGTAGTATCAATCATACCAGCATCAGAGTTGAGGTTTGAGACCAGTCAATTAGTCTATCCTAGACCTAGAGCCAGACATCCTGGAATGTAAGTCAAGTGGGCCATAGAAAGCATCACTATGAACAAAGCTAGTGGAGGTGATGGTATTCCAGTTAAGCTATTTCAAATTTGAAAGATGATGCTGTGAAAGTGCTGCACTCAATATGCCAGCAAATTTGGAAAACTCAGTAGTGGCCACAGGACTGGAAAAGGTCAGTTTTCATTCCAATCCCAAAGAAAGGCAATGCCAAAGAATGCTCAAACTATTGCACAGTTGCACTCATCTCACACGCTAGTAAAGTAATGCTCAAAATTCTCCAAGCCAGGCTTCAGCAATACGCAAACCACGAACTTCCAGATGTTCAAGCTGGTTTTAGAAAAGCCAGAGGAACCAGAGATCAAATTGCCAACATCCGCTGGATCATGGAAAAAGCAAGAGAGTTCCAGGAAAACATCTATTTCTGTTTTATCGACTATGCCAAAGCCTTTGACTGTGTGGATCACAATAAACTGTGGAAAATTCTGAAAGAGATGGGAAAACCAGACCACCTGATCTGCCTCTTGAGAAATTTGTATGCAGGTCAGGAAGCAACAGTTAGAACTGGACATGGAATAACAGACTGGTTCCAAATAGGAAAAGGAGTACATTAAGGCTGTATACTGTCACCCTGCTTATTTAACTTCTATGCAGAGTACATCATGAGAAACGCTGGACTGGAAGAAGCACAAGCTGAAATCAAGATTGCCAGGAGAAATATCAATAACCTCAGATATGCAGATGACATCAATAACCTCAGATATGCAAATGACACCACCCTTATGGCAGAAAGTGAAGAAGAACTAAAAAGACTCTTGAAAGTGAAAAAGGAGAGTGAAAAAGTTGACTTAAAGCTCAATTTCAGAAAACAAAGATCATGGCATCTGGTCCCATCACTTCATGGGAAATAGATGGGGAAACAGTGGAAACAGTGTCAGACTTTATATTTTGGGGGCTCCAAAATCATTTTAGATGGTGATTGCAGCCCTGAAATTAAAAGATGCTTACTGCTTAGAAGGAAAGTTATGACCAACCTAGATAGCATATTTAAAAGCAGAGATGTTACTTTGTCAACAAAGGTCCGTCTAGTTAAGACTGGTTTTTCCAGTGGTCATGTATGAATGTGAGAGTTGGACTGTGAAGAAAGCTGAGCACCAAGGAATTGATACTTTTGAACTGTGGTGTTGGAGAAGACTCTTGAGAGTCCCTTGGACTGCGAGGAGATCCAACCAGTCCATTCTAAAGGAGATCGGTCCTGGGTGTTCATTAGAAGGACTGATGCCTAAGCTGAAACTCCAATACTTTGGCCACCTCATGCACAGAGTTGACTCATTGGAAAAGACCCTGATGTTGGGAGCAATTGGGGGCAGAAGGAGAAGGGGATAACAGAGGATGAGATGGCTGGATGACATCACTAACCCAATGGACATAAGTCTGAGTAAACTCTGGGTGTTTGTGATAGACAGGGAGGCCTGGCATGCTGCAGTTCATGGGGTCGCAGAGTCAGACACAACTGAGTGACTGAACTGAACTGAGACTCTAATGAAAGTAACTTAGTCATGTCTGACTCTTTGTGACCGTATGGACTGACCAGGCTCCTCTGTTCATGGAATTCTCCAGGGAAAAGATCTTCCCAACACAGGAATCAAACTTGGGTATTCCACATTGCAGGCAGATCTTTTACCATCTGAGCCACCAGGAAAGACCTCCTAAATCATAGAACTGCAGTTAATCTACCACCATCTGAATGAATCAACCAGGAAATAAATAGAATAGTGACACATAACTGTTGATTGTTTTAGTCAAGATTTGGGTGGTTTGTCAAACAAAAGCCAGCTGCTACTTTGGAAAGAGATACATGGGACTACATGCATGTACTAATAATAACTTCAGTATGAATTATTTAAACATTTGATTGCAATGCACACTCATTTCTGACAACTTGTATTGACTGATTTAAGTTTATATTATTATATTTATTTTCATTGCAACTTGGGGGAGAGTCCAGATTTCATTGCTTAAACTTTTGCTGATCTAAATATGTTAATAAAGTGCATTCACATTTTTTCTCTCCCTCTGAATTAGTAACTATACAAATGAAGATGAAAATCTAACAATAAGAAAGACAAAGAGAGATGATTTTATTAAAAGCTTTTATAGTCATTGGAGTTCAGATCAGATCAGTCGCTCAGTCGTGTCCGACTCTTTGTGACCCCATGAATCACAGCACGCCAGGCCTCCCTGTCCATCACCAGCTCCCAGAGTTCACTGAGACTCACGTCCATTGAGTCAGTGATGCCATCCAGCCATCTCATCCTCTGTCGTCCCCTTCTCCTCCTGCCCCCAATCCCTCCCAGCATCAGAGTCTTTTCCAATGAGTCAACTCTTCTCATGAGGTGGCCAAAGTACTGGAGTTTCAGCTTTAGCATCATTCCTTCCAAAGGAATCCCAGGGCTGATCTCCTTCAGAACGGACTGGTTGGATCTCTTTGCAGTCCAAGGGACTCTCAAGAGTCTTCTCCAACACCACAGTTCAAAAGCATCAATTCTTCGGTGCTCAGCCTTCTTCACAGTCCAACTCTCACATCCATACATGACCACAGGAAAAACCACAGCCTTGACTAGATGAACCTTTGTTGCAAAGTAATGTCTCTGCTTTTAAATATGCTATCTAGGTTGGTCATAACTTTCCTTTCAAGGAGTAAGCATCTTTTAATTTCATGGCTGCAGTCACCATCTACAGTGATTTTGGAGCCCAGAAAAATAAAGTCTGACACTGTTTCCACTATTTCCCCATCTATTTCCCATGAAGGGATGGGACCGGATGCCATGATCTTAGTTTTCTGAATGTTGAGCTTTAAGCCAACTTTTTCACTCTCCTCTTTCACTTTCATCAAGAGGCTTTTTAGTTCCTCTTCACTTTCTGCCATAAGGGTGGTATCATCTGCATATCTGAGGTTATTGATATTTCTCCCGGCAATCTTGATTCCAGCTTGTGTTTCTTCCAGTCCAGTGTTTCTCATGATGTACTCTGCATAGAAGTTAAATAAGCATGGTGACAATATACAGCCTTGATGTACTCCTTTTCCTATTTGGAACCAGTCTGTTGTTCCATGTCCAGTTCTAACTGTTGCTTCCTGACCTGCATACAAATTTCTCATGAGGCAGATCAGGTGGTCTGGTATTCCCATCTCTTTCAGAATTTTCCACAGTTTGTTGTGATCCACACAGTCAAAGGCTTTGGCATAGTCATGCAAAGCTAATTCAAGCACTGGTTTAATGAGAATGAGAAATACAAAGGAAGGTAAGTCATATAGTGATATGAAAATGAAAGTGAAGTCGCTCAGTCTTGTCTGTCTCTTTGCGACCCCATGGACTGTAGCCTACCAGGCTCCTCCATCCATGGGATTTTCCAGGCAAGAGCACTGGAGTGAACTGCCATTTCCTTCTCCAGGGGATCTTCCCAACCCAAGAATCGAACCCAGGTCTCCTGCATTGCAGACAGACACTTTACCATTTGAGTTACCAGGGAAGTCATAATATATTGATATAGAGGGAAATATATAGCAACATGGTAGACTGATTAACCACTCTTTCTCTCTCTGAGTGAACACATATACATATATATTTAATATTTTATATGTATGCAATTATGCATACTACTTTGTAAAAATATCCTCATAAAATAACTAACACTTTATCTGAAATGCTTGTTATAGCCTATTCAACATGCTTGATGTTATTTTCTACTAAGTAATGAATTACAGGAAAGTGAAACTGTTAGTTGCTCCATTTTGTCCAACTTTTGTGACCCCCATGGACTGTAACCCACCAGGCTCCTCTGTGCATGGATTTCTCCAGGCAAAATTATTAGAGTGGGTAGCCATTCCCTTCTCCAGGGACTCTTCTCCACCCAGGGATTAAACCTCAGGTCTCCTGCATTGGCAGGTAGATTCTTACTGTCTGAGCCACCAGGGAAGCCCTGTGTTATAGGAGCAAAACTTAAATAAAATTGCAGCAATGGATACTATGTCTGATAAGAGTGGTATTGAAGTAAAATAGTAAAGAGGACATTTTATAAGGTTCATGGTAACGGGGGAAAAAAAACAAGTATGAAATAATGTAGATTGAGATGGAAATTTTAATAAAATGCAAAATATGGGTCATGGAAAACATTATTTCTCAAATCTTATATGAAAGAATTGGACCATGCCTTTAATAGAGAAACTGTGCCAGAAGAGTAATAAGAAAATAGTTTCTATGATTGTGTTTATCTGCCAGAAAGTATAAGAATGTAATAACAGAGAGTAGTCAAGATGGCAAAAGAAAAAAAACCCTGAGCCTCCCTCTTATAGTCACACCAAAATTACAACTATTTCCAAAGCAACTATGGTTGAGAAAAAGAACAGATCAGTAGAAAATATCTTCTACAGCTAAAGGTATAAAGAAGAAACCACAGAGTTTTTCTAGGTGCAATGCTAAATTCCCGAGCTATTTACAAATACAAAGACTCAGCAGTAGACAAAAGAAAAGGAGTTGTCTGCATATTCATGTGCATGGACTAAATCGGGGTGAACCAAGGTTAACACAAAATTTAAGGGTAACTTAACAGTATTTTTTAGTTATTTTGAATACTAGGTCAGTTGGTGGTTTGCAGTAACTTGAAAATACTTCTTATGTTTAGAAACCATGACAATGGGAAAAAGGCTAAATAGCAGTGTTTGCATGTGACATGCACCATATGCTTTGATCTCGCAGATAATTGCTTTCATTTATAGAAGAAAAGTTTGAATCATTCAATAATTAGGGTTTCACTTTTGAGAGATGGAACTAGGACCCACTGTTCTGAGGCAATTCCTGCTATTATATTTATTCAGTCCTTTTGTTGCTGCTGTTTAGTCACTGAGTCATGTCTAACTCTTTTGAGACCCCATGGACTGTAGCCCACCAGGCTCCTCCTTTCAAGGGATTTCCCAAGAGAGAATGCTAGAGTAGGGTGCCACTTCCTTCTCCAGGGGATCTCCCCAGTCTAGGGATAAAACCTGTATCTCCTGCATTGGCAGCAGGAGATTCTTTACCACTGAACCACCTGGGAAACCCATTTGGTCCTTAATAAAACTTAAATTTGCACAGATATATTCTAGTTAAGCCATCAGTGCCAACATGTGAACTTGTTTTGATTAAAGACTTTCTTATATTAAAAAAGATACAAAGCTATATGATCATTAGGTCAAATCATGTTATCTTGTCATGTGTAATACAATAGTAAGAGAATGGCAGAGCGTAGTCAGATTCTATGATTGGAAAAATAAATTTTCAAATGATTTTTTGTTACAATATTGGCCTTGTTAAATGAATAGGTAGAATAAATATTTTGATTTTTAGACTAATAAGAAATAGCTCACAAAAATAACATCTATTTAAAGAGATTAAAAAAATTTTTACCTCAACTGAACATTTCAAGCACTATACTGAATAAATAGGATATAAATTATTTTCTTCCTATTTTAACAGATGAAGAAAATGATATTCCAAGATGATAAATTTCTCAAATCATCTCAACAGTATGTTAGAGGGATATAATGTATGATGTAGTTTCTAGGGCAATCAAATATTCAGTTTATCACGATGTCAAGGGAAAGTGGAAGTCCTGGTAGTTACAATAGTGATTTCAATATATAGTCTAGATTTATTTTGTCATTGCTGTGTTGGTGGTGGTGTTGAGAGATGTATTGAGAAGGGACTGAAAAATTAAATATGCTATTATTCTGGGGATCAATTTTATAAATTTAAGTTTAGACTGTGAATTTAGGCATGTTGTTTTCAGAATAGCTAAAAGAAAAAAAAAATGGAGCAGCTACACTATATAATATGATACATCACTTGGAAGTTTAAAAAAATTACCTATAACATAAAACCCAGTGTAATTTTGTAGCTTTCTTAATGTATGTAGGAATGAGAATTCTTGGATGAGCACAAACTACTCATGTGGTCTGAATTTGAAGATGTACTGTACTGGATTGCTCAGCTTTTTGTTAGGTGAGAAAGACAAGGATATGAACACGAAGAGAGATACACATTTGTGTACAGTAAACATGAACTATTTTGTTTTTTGTTTGTTTTTCCATGTGCTGACTTCAAGAAGTAAGTAGCACAACAATGTAGCACATGGCAAGGCAGGGTTGACTTTTGGGGGTGGGACATCTCTAAAAGGCAAGCAGTAGGAAGAAAATGACTGAGAGAAGAGTTAGTTATTTGACTGGAGTACTTTAGATCCAAAGTTGTATTTGACTCCTAAATATAATTTTCATTACTATAAGAGGATCTAGGCACTAAATAATAATGTTGACAAAATACTTTTTACAAACCCTTTAGATGCATATACAAATTTTAAAATTTTATTCATATAATATTAATTGATATCTGTTTGTGCATTTCCTATCATAACCAGAGACCAAGATCATCTCTAGTTCTTTTTACATTCAACATAAATGATTTTTCTGCTGTACTTCAGTTCTATACTGTGTTCAAAATTACTCTTAAATGTCCTTTAATTTTCCATAATTTTAAGATAATACTGAAATCTCTACAAGAATAAACTAATTTATGTTCATAATAAACATTATCAAATCCTTTGAATAAATAATCCACAGCTGTTAAACCATTTATCAACTAAGAAAGCTAATATGATAAATAGGTGGGGAATCAGTAGTTCATCATTTGTAAGTATATTCCATGAGCTGAAATAAAAAGAATTCTGTTGACAAATTAAAAAATTAAATGATGGCTATTTTTATGAAAGATTATCTGCTCTAACAGACTGAACATTCATTCACAGTACAAATATTACATTTTGAGTTATAACTGATATTTTTGGTGGCATATTGCCTTGAGTAAAGAGTAAAATAATATTTGAAAGTAACAAGAGAAAAAGAAAGAAATCCAATGAGACCACATGAGTAATTTCTCCTTGGGTTGCCACTTTACTCGGTAATTCTATTAGTAGTCAAAGGCTACTGTTACTAGTCTATTACTGTTTGCCTATAATTATGATGAATATGTTTAATCATATTAGAAGAGTTTATACCACATAAAGAAAGACATATTAATGTTATATCAAATATATTTAAAATATTAAAGCATTTTCATAATGTTAATAATGTTACTTTCAAATTCATTCTTCTGAATTACAGTTAGATATTTTAAACTTGTTTCTTTTTTTTTACTTATATATAATTGACTATTTAAGGTAATTTTGGAATTGTATAATATTTTTTAGTATAACCTTAATAAATATTACATATATTTATGATTATAAAAGAGCTCTTATCATGAACAACTGAATATTTTCATCTCTCTGGGCTTCATTTGATGATATTGGATCAATTATTTTAATCAAATACATGAATCAAGAGCAGGTAACATACAGAAATGAACACATTCTATTTGATATATTTATTAATATACCTGTAAAATACATGTTGAGGTATCTTGTATCATACAGACATGTTGAGGTAGTGTCTCACATATTATATAGGTGTTTTTGGGTATATGTTTGAGTACTGAAGCACTCTTTATGATAAAAGATTACAATAATGAAAAATATTTAAAATTCAGCATAATAGCTTTATTAAGTCAACAAAAAAGGACTTCTTGACTCTATCAAATTTCAAAAACAAGTATTAAAATTTGATAATAAAATATATATCTCTCATATGTTTCCTTATCTTTAAATTTAGAATATCCTGCATGCAGTTAGTTTACTTCTATATTTAGTATTTACCTCTTCAGTTTTCCTATGCAGTAGACTATAGTCATAGTATATTTAACATCAATGATTTTAGCCAACCTATAATTCAATTAGAGTTTCATAGCAGAAGAGTTTTACTTTTGCTGAAGCAGAGGATTCAGTTCACATACTTAGAAATTGGGAAGATTGTCATGTAGTGATTGAGCCTAAAAAACTATTCAACGTTGGCACTGCAAGACTTTTTTTAGCTTATTGGACTTCCAGCAATTTTAGGAAGTTATAAAACTACTTGTTTCAAAAATACAAAATTACTTTGAAAAGAAATCAACTGTTTTGGCTAGTGAAACTGGTAATAAAATGAAGAATCCCGTACGAATAACTTTTTACCAATAAATTAAGGACAGGGTATATAAACAGGTGACTATTCAATTTATGCTGCTGCTGCTAAGTTGCTTCAGTCGTGTCCGAGTCTGTGTGACACCATAGACGGCAGCCCACCAGGCTCCCCAGTCGCTGGGATTCTCCAGGCGAGAATACTGGAGTGGGTTGCCATTTCCTTCTCCAATGCATGAAAGTGAAAAGTGAAAGTGAAGTCACTGAGTCATGTCTGACTCTCTGCGACCCCATGGACTGCAGCCTACCAGGCTCCTCTGTCCATGGGATTTTCCAGGCTGGAAAATCCAGTACTGGAGTGGGGTGCCATTGCCTTCTCCGATTCAATTTATAATTGTATATAAATTATTGTGAATAAATGGCTGTATAACTTTAAAGATTTTTTAAAACAGAATTACGAAACTATTACAATCAGTATCTGTGATTCATAAATCCCTCACTCAGTCAAAATAGTATTTGAATAAGAAGTAAGCTAAAAAGAGTTAAGCACAAGTGCACTTAACTTCTGGAGAAAAAAACTCTTGGGAGATACATCTTCCTGAGGGAAACTTTCTATGAACTATAGATTGTAAGAAAGTTAATTTGATCAGCAATCTAAATTTCACAAACAGCAAACATAACTTTAAATATTTAAAAAATATTATTTATAACTGTATATTAACTGGAGAGGAAGGTGTCTAAATTATTATAGTGTTCTTATACTGGAGAATCATATAAAAATAAATGTTAGTGTAATTTTAGGAGAAAATGCCTTAAAAACCTAGAAACTCAGAGAGAAAGAAATTGTCTAATTTAAGGGAAAAAAAAAAAAAGATGATCAACTGATTCACTGTGAAGTCAGATACCAGAGTTCATGATCTTACTATGCTTATTCCATCATTATGAATCACTTATATGAGGGTCAAAACCAAGAACTTTTCATGCATTTCAGGCTATGTACAAATTCCTACTTCTGATGCAATATTTTGGAAACTGATTTTGTATATGTGAAAGATAGATAGACATGCTTCATTACAGGCATTTAAGTACTCATCACATACTTTATTGACAATCCACAAAATCTGCCAATGTAATAATGATTATTAAGTAAATGTTGCTTATTTCTATTAATCCTATGGAGTTTGATTCCACTGACACAAAACTCAAGATACTTTTGAACTTAAAATTGGCAAATATTTCATTAAATGGCTGAAAGCAATATGAAAGAACTGGTGAGTATATAATATAAAAATAGAAGGATTATTTTTAAAATTCCCCAGAAAACAGTGAAATTTAGAGAGACTAAATTTTTATAAATGTGGAAAAAATAGTAATAGTAGTATTTACTGACATTTATTGAGTTGTATTGTGTGCAAAATACTTAATACGAAGTACATCAATGAATCTTATACCTATGCTGAAACTTAGTCATGAACTGTCAAAATTTCAAAAATTGTGTTGGGTACAACTTAGTTTTATTTTCAATGTTTTTATCCAATTTTTCATGTGTTTTCTGCTTTTAAATAAACACTTGTAAGCAGTAAATATGCACATACATATATAACTTAATATTAAACATTTTTTTAAACAAATTTTTAAACAGTATGTAAAGTTTTTAATGAACTGAACTGAACTGAAGAAGAAATAAAGAGCCTCTTGATGACAGTGAAAGAGGAGAGTGAAAAAGTTGGCTTAAAGCTCAACATTCAGAAAACGAAGATCATGGCATCCAGTCCCATCACTTCATGGCAAATAGATGGGGAAACAGTGGAAACAGTGTCAGACTATTTTTTTTTTTTTTTTTTTTCCAAAATCACTGCAGATGGTGATTGCAGCCATGAAATTAAAAGGCGCTTACTCCTTGGAAGGAAAGTTATGACCAACCTAGATAGCATATTCAAAAGCAGAGACATTACTTTGCCAACAAAGGTCCATCTAGTCAAGGCTATGGTTTTTCCTGTGGTCATGTATGGATGTGAGAGTTGGACTGTGAAGAAAGCTGAGCGCCAAAGAATTGATGCTTTTGAACTGTGGTGTTGGAGCAGACTCTTGAGTCCCTTGGACTGCAAGGAGATCCAACCAGTCCATTCTGAAGGAGATCAGTCCTGGGTGTTCTTTGGAAGGAATGATGCCAAAGCTGAAACTCCAGTACTTTGGCCACCTCATGCGAAGAGTTGACTCATTGGAAAAGACTCTGATGCTGGGAGGGATTGGGGGCAGGAGGATCAGGGGACGACAGAGATGGCTGGATGGCATCACCAACTTGATGGATGTGAATTTGAGTGAACTCCAGGAATTGGTGATGGACAGGGAGGCCTGGCGTGCTGCAATTCATGGGGTCGCAAAGAGTCAGACATGACTGAGTGACTGAACTGAACGGAAAGTTCTTAATTTGATAGAAGAGTATGCCCTTAATTTTTTTCTGCTGATTTACTGCTTTTGTCTCCCTAAGAATCTCAAATCTCACAAGATCCTGAGAATATTACCTCATTAATCTGTGAAAACTTTTGGTGACCTTAGTGATAGATGTTTCAGCCTCCATTTCACAGATGGAGAAACTTGGATAGAGAAAGGTTAATTTGTTTGTGTAAGTTGACATACCATATCAATTGTTATGTTAGAAGAATTTAGGGGTTTTGCCTTGCTGGCTACTATATTATCCACTCTATCATTTTCGCAACATTGAGAGACAAAGTAACTCAGAAGTGAATAAAATGCGTACTTGGCCTCAACCATACTTCAGACCCCAACATATTCTACTGCTTATTCTAATATTCTTCTTTTATTCCACTTATCTTTAAAAGCATACAACAGAAGAAGGGAAGAAACTGAAGAAAGCACGGAAAAGAAATATTGCTGTAGCAACTGTCTCAGTGGGTATAACCACTTTCTCCGGGTTGGAGGGAGGCTAAATGACAAAGTCATGGGTTCTAAGATAACTCTCTCCATTAAAGAGTAAAAAAGAAAAAATTGAGTAGAATTAATGTTATTATGTTTTGAAACAAGACTAAGTGAATCATAGTGAATAAAAGAAAGTATTGCTGCCTTTCTGCAGTCCATACAGAAGTCTACATAAACAAACAAAATACTAGTTTTATTTCCCTGAACTACTCGGGAACAAAATTTAAGCTTTTCAAATTTTTCAAAGCATTCTGTTTGTCTCTGACAAAGCAGAGTAAAAGAAGTGTCAATGCTATCAAATGTGACCAATGCAAAATACTAAGATGTGCTTTTCCATCTAGAAAATCTAAGATCAATTTTATATAATTTTATAAAACTTGTCATAAACTCAATTATCAATCCCTAATCTAACTGACATCTCAAATAAAACTACCAATAATTTCATTTCTAAAGTAATCAATTTTCCTGCTTGGCAAAAATATTTATTCATGTTGTATTAAATGAAGTCAGGTTACATCAACTTCCTCTGAGAATCTAATTGGAAATGAGGGCTAAATGTCACTAAGACATGTTTTACTTATTTATAAGTTACTATCTACTTATTTGTGTTTTAAGTCTTATTTTCTGTATACTCTATGTGAAATGAAAATGGACATAGTATGGGTAGCTGCCTACCAGATACCATCCCACTATCTTCAGCACAACTTCAGTGTTAGAGTGGAGGAGGGGGAAGCAACAGAGCTCAAGCAATGTATTGATTCATGAGTCTAGGACCAGGGGATATGAGAAAGATGTAAGTTAGCTAATACACAAAGATTAGGGTCAAAGATTATGCCTCAATTTCTCCACTACATTCCATGATCCTCTGGTCTCTTTGAATAATTTTACTTATACTTTTGCTGTCACCATTTTTAGGATATATGCCTGAACAGGAGAAGGGATGAGCAAGCAGCTCATTTTAGAGGAATTTTAGGCAGTGAAAATACTCTATGTGGTACCATAATGATAGATACAGGTTACGATACCTTTGTCCAAACCCATAGAATGTACAACACGAAGAGTGAGTCATGATGTAAGCTGTGGACTTCAGGTGATCACAATATGTAAATATAGTTTCATTAATCGAAACAAAGGCATTACTCTGGTGGAGGATGTTGATAATAGGGGAGCGTATGCATGTGTAGTGACAGAGGTTATATGGGAGATCTATGTATCTTGGACTGCAAGGAGATCCAACCAGTCCATTCTGAAGGAGATCAGCCCTGGAATTTCTTTGGAAGGACTGATGCTAAAGCTGAAACTCCAGTATTTTGGCCACCTCATGCGAAGAGTTGACTCATTGGAAAAGACTCTGATGCTGGGAGGGATTGGGAGCAGGAGGAGAAGGGGATGACAGAGGATGAGATGACTGGATGGCATCACGGACTCGATGGACGTGAGTCTCAGTGAACTCCGGGAGTTGGTGATGGACAGGGAGGCCTGGCATGCTGCGATTCATGGGGTCACAGAGAGTTGGACACGACTGAGCAACTGATCTGATCTGATCTGATCTGATGTATCTTCCATTCATACTTGCTATGAAAGTTAAACTGCTCTGACAAGATTTTAATGAAAAAAATTGAAAGAAAGAGAAAAAAAGAGAAAGAGATGGAGGAAGGAAGGAGAGAAGAAAGAAAGAAAGGGAGGGAGGGAGGGAAGGAGAAAGCAAGAAAAGTGAGAGGGAGGGAGAGAGAAAGAGAGGGAGGAAGGAAAGACTTATGCCTGAGACAACTTTCACTTGTCTCAAAAGGAGGAAGAGAAATACATATAGAAGAATTCTTAGCATTCCCTCATGTGCATGAGCAAGAAGAGTCAGAATTACCAAGCTGACAACCAGCCAGCCCATAAATGCACAAACTATGATGACAAATTTGGGATATTATTTTAAAAAGTTAATTATCCCATTTCTATACTGCAATTCTCTGTGATGTGTTTGCAACTTCATTTATTGAGAAGAGTTGCCCATCTGCCAACTCCTTAAGCACTTGCTTTGAGTAATAATATGATAGTAATAACTTATACCTGTTGTTTGTCCAGGCCTTTTTTTTTTTTTTTTTGGTCTTGGAATCCTACCACATTATGTGACAAGAAAAAGGTAGCTTGCTGGAGTAAAGGAAACCTTGTGCTTCTGAATACAGTTAGTGGATTCATTCCAACAGAGGCCCTAGAGTTATAAGAAAGCCCAACCAAGATCATTGCTTCCAGTCATCTGGTATGCATTCAAACCTCAGACTCCTGGGGAAGCCCAGACGTGGCCAGAAGAACCACCCATAGAGAACAGTGCAAATCAGTGACTCATATAATCATAGCATACGATTATAAGTGGACTTCCCAAGTGGCTCAGTGGTGAAGAATCTATCTGCCAATGCAGGAGATACAGGTTCAACCCCTGGGTCAGGAAGATCCCCTGCAGAAGGAAAGGGCAACCTGCTCTAGTATCTTTGCCTGGAAAATCCCATGAACAGAGGAGCCTAGTGGGCTACAGTCCATGGGGCCGCAAAAGAGTTGCACACAGCTTAATGAATAAACAATGAAAATACCCTGAAATTCCACCAAAGTCCAATTTTTACTTAATTTAGGATGGAAAGAAAATTGATGGTGATCAGATTAGTATTTGAAATTAAGGTTGCTGGAGGCACTGAACATTGTGGTAATGGCAAATTTGAGTTTTTGACTACATGCTGGGGGCCTCAGGTCAGGTAAAAGCAGTGTGGGTGAAAAGGAGGTGATAGAAATGAGAGGTCACATTCTGGAAGGATCATTTTCATGGGAATCAGATCACAAAATATAATGACAGGAATAATATGGACAAGAGTAGCAATAGTTCAAGAGCTAAAATCTTCAGGTTTCAAGGGATGAGAGTGTGTCTTAAGAAGAGGTCAGTTCAGTTCAGTTCAGTCGCTCAGTCGTGTCTGACTCTTTGCAACCCCATGAATCGCAGCATGCCAGGCCTCCCTGTCCATCACCAAATCCCGGAGTGCACTCAGACTCACGTCCATCGAGTCAGTGATGCCATCCAGCCATCTCATCCTCTGTCATCCCCTTCTCCTCCTGCCCCCAATTCCTCCCAGCATCAGAGTCTTGACTGTAAAAGGCATAGTGAATAATATAATCTGATTTCATGGGATAAAAATATAGGAAAATTGAAAATAGAATGGAAGCAGCAATGAAGACAAACAGTATGTTTGACATTCCCCAAGCTGATACTACATATATCATGGCGTTGTTCATTGCCCAGTCACTCAGCCGTGTCTAACTCTTTGCCACCCCATGAACTGCAGCATGCTAGGCTTCCCTGTCCTTCACCATATCCTGGAGCTTGCTCAAACTCTGTCCATTGAGTCAGTGATGCTATCTAATCATCTTGTCCTCTGTTGTCCCCTTCTCCTCCTGCCTTCAATCTTTCCCAGCAACAGGGTCTTTTCAAGTGAATCAGTTCTTCGCATCAGTGGCCAAAGTATTGGAGTTTCAGCTTCAGCATCAGTCCTTCCAATGAATATTGAGGAGTGATTTCCTTTAAGATGGACTGGTTCGATCTCCTTGCAGTCCAAGGGACTCTCAAGAGTCTTCTCCAACACCACAGTTCAAAGGCATCAATTCTTAGTGCTCAGCCTTCTTTATGGTCCAACTCTCACATCCATACATGACTCTTGTGTGTTTATATGGACTTTTGTTGGCAAAGTAATGTCTCTGTTTTTCAATATGCTGTCTAGGTTGGTCATAGCTTTTCTTCCAAGGAGCAAGTGTCTTTTAATTTTGTGGCTGCAGTCACCACCTGCAGTGATTTTTGAGCCCAAGAAAATAAAGTCTGTCACTGTTTCTACTATTTCCCCATCTATTCGCCATGAGGTGATGGACTGGATGACACAATCTTAGTTGCTTGAATGTTGAGTTTTATTATTTAATATTATGACAGAGGAAAAAAAAAAAAAAGGGACTTATTTAAAAGCCTCCAAGTAACATTTAGTGTCATTAGGATACAGTCAGATTTATTTTAGAGAAAAAAGGTGAACTCAGCCTGCTGGATGAAGCACAAGCTGGAATCAAGATTGCTGGGAAAAATATCAATAACTTAAGATATGCAGATGACACCACCCTTATGGCAGAAAGCAAAGAACTAAAGAGCCTCTTGATGAAAGTAAAAGAGGAGAGTAAAAAAGTTGGCTTAAAAGTTAATATTCAGAAAACTAAGATCATGGCATCCGGTCCCATCACTTCATGACAAATAGATGGGGAAACAGTGGAAACAGTGGCTGACTTTATTTTTTTTTTGGCTCCAAAATCACTGCAGATGGTGATTGCAGTCGTGAAATTAAAAGACGCTTACTCCTTAGAAGGAAAGTTATGGCCAACCTAGATAGCATATTAAAAAGCAGAGACCACTTTGCCAACAAAGGTCCATCTAGTCAAGGCTATGATTTTTCCAGTAGTCATGTATGGATGTGAGAGTTGTACTATAAAGAAAGCTGAGTGCTGAAGAATTGATGCTTTTGAACTGTGGTGTTGTAGAAGACTCTTGAGAGTCCCTTGGACTGCAAGGAGATCCAACCAGTCCTTCCTAAAAGGGATTAGTCCTGAGTGTTCATTGGAAGGACTGATGCTGAAGCTGAAGCTCCAATACTTTGGCCACCTGATGCGAAAAGCTGAATCATTTGAAAAGACCCTGATGCTGGGAAAGATTGAGGACAGGAGGAGAAGGGGATGACAGAGGATGAGATAGTTGGATGGCGTCATTGACTCAATGGACATGGGTTTGGGTGGACTCTGGCAGTTGGTGATGGATAGGAAGGCCTGGCATGCTGTGGTTCATGGGGTTGCAAAGAGTCAGACATGACTGAGCAGCTGAACTGAACTGAGCAGCAATCACAGACGAATTTAAGAATATAAGGATTTGTTAAAGACTGAAATGTTTAGTTCTAGAGGATAAAGTGAGAAACTTTAAGGCATGCTAACAAAAATTCGTCTATGGGGTCGCACAGAGTCAGACACGACTGACACGACTTAGCAGCAGCAGCAGCAACAGAAATAAATGTTTAAAATGTGTAAGGACTGGAAACAATCTATGAACTCATCAACAGATGAAGATAAAATAATGTGATACACACACACATACAATGGAATATCACTCTGTCATTTAAAGAAAAATGAAATCTTGCTGTTTGCAATAGCATGGGTAGATTTTGAAGGTATTATGCTAAGTGAAATATATCTGAATGAAGAAGACAATTACATTATGATTTCACTCATGTGGAATATGAAAAATTAATAAGCAAAACAAAATGAATAATAAGCATGAACAAACCAAACCATAATGAACACATTGATAGAATAGAATTGTAATTATCAGAGGGGAGCTGGAGGGACAAAATGGATAAAGGGGATCAACTGTACAGTGACAGATGGGGTCACTGAAAATAAATTTTTGGTAGTTATTACAGAAGTAGAAATGTAATGTTGCAAAAAAAGTGGATAAGGATTAGAGTTGGTGCCTTGAGACTTCTGGAAGTTTTCTTACAATTTATGTGAAATAAATGTAGAGCATTAACAGAAAATAAGAAATGTATGTCATAGATTAAAACAGAGACTCACAAGACAGATTTAATTAGTGTAAGCCAATGACTACTGGTGTGGAAGAGAATTGGAGAATCTTGCCAGGAAAATACAGTGTTGAGAGATTTCAACTTGACTCTCTCTATTGGAAGGGAGTCTTTTTTCATGAAAGTAGTTAGTGCTACCCTTTATATCCCATTCTAGAGATATATTGTACCTCTAGGTGATGGGTCAGTTCAGTTCAGTTCAGTTGGTCAGTCGTGTCCGACTCTTTGCAACCCCATGAATTGCCACACGCCAGGTCTCCCTGTTCATCACCAACTCCCGGAGTTCACTCAAACTCATGTGATAGGTAGAAAGTGGTAAACAAATCATTTTTGTTCTTTTCCTTTATAAATGGTGAAAGAAAATGAGAAAATGTATGAGGGTTGGGAATAATTTAAAAATATATTTAATAAAGATATCACTAGTTTTTCTTAATATTAGATTTTTAAAATCAATTCAAATTTGGGAGGTATTATTAAGATAAAGGGGGGCCCCTGGTGGCTCAAACAGTAAAGAATTTGACTGTAATGCAGGAGAAGTAAAAGTGTTAGTCACACAGCTGTGTCCAATGCTTTGTGATCCCATGAACTGTATCCTGCCAGACTCCTATGTCCATGGAATTCTCCAGGCAAGAATACTGGAGTGGGTTACCATTCCCTTTTCCAGGGGAACTTCCCAACCTAGGGATTAAACCCAGGTCTCCTGCATTGTGGGCAGATTCTTTACTATCTGTGCCACCAGGGAAACCATTTGTCCGACTCTTTGTGACCCCATAGACTATACAGCCCATGGAATTCTCCTGGCCAGAATACTGGAGTAGTAGCCTTTCCCTTCTCCAGGGGATATTCCCAACCCAGGAATCAAACCCAAGTCTCCCACATTGCAAGTGGATTTTTTACAAGCTGAGCCACAAGCTGGATTCAATCCCTGGGTTGGGAAGATCACATACAGAAGGAAATAAAGAATATTTTTTTATCTTCAATGCTATGTGCAAAAATTCCAGCTTCATCTTCTAGACAGTGTATAAGTTTTAAATCATATGACAAAAGTGTCCCTTCAGAAACCTCAAACTAGCAGTGATATATAGACTTGATTGAAGGGGAAGAGATCAATTGCAGGATAGAGGCTGTGGATAGCCTATGTATGAAATAAACCTAGTGTTTGCATGGAGAATGGAAGACAGAAATCACTAGAAATATATTATAAAGCAATGATAATACAGGGTGTGAAAATTTCATATGGATATAAAATTATGAGAGCTG
The DNA here is from genome assembly GCF_027580195.1 of Bos mutus. Taxonomy (NCBI): domain Eukaryota; kingdom Metazoa; phylum Chordata; class Mammalia; order Artiodactyla; family Bovidae; genus Bos; species Bos mutus. The sequence continues at coordinate 29,070,113 of NC_091630.1, read as the reverse complement.
TGAAGTTGCAATGTTCTACAATTTCCAGTCATTTGAGATACAATTGTTTAACAATAATGAGAATTCTGTTTTTATATTCAGAAGAGACTAAATTATTTTTAATTGACTAAAGATTTGCCTTTGATTTTTAAAACTTGGGGAACATTTATATTATTAAAAATAAAAGTTGTGGTAAGGCTTGATGAGACATAAGGTGATTTTGTGAAGTAGCTATTGCTGCCATTTAGCAGTTTGTTAGATGATAATTCTCAAAATGAAACTGAACAAAATTCTGGTTTGGAATTCATTACTCAGTCCTTAAGGATGTTTTATTGGGAAAAATACGGTATTGTGCTGTCCAAATAGAACTTTATAATGAGCTCTTTTTATTTTACATTGGTTTTATAGTTACTAAAAGCACTGATTTTATGGGGGTTTCAAAAATTATTATCCCTGCTGCAACATTATAAATAGAAAGTGCATTAGTCTGTCACAGAGCTAACTTTGCTAAATTGGTTAATTTTGATCTAGTAAGCACAGCTTGAATGTAGAAGTAATTATAACTTGTATATATATTATACAAAAAATAAACCCAATAACTTATAATAAGGAAATGTATATATTATAGTGCATGAACATAAATTTATCCTAACATAGAAATTAATAATCTTATATATACAATATTTAACCCATTTTTTCCCCATGAACTATGAACATGGCAAATATATTTCTAAATCAATACTTTCCTAAGCAAAATATAAAAGGTTTAAGTCAACCTTCGGGAGATTATTGAAACATTTTTGAAATTAGGATTGTCTCAGCTAATCTCTGGCACTATTGTTAAAGAACTTGCCTGCCAATGAAGGAGACAAGAGATACAGGTTCAATCCCTGGGTGGAGAAAAGCAACCCACTCCAGTATTCTTGCCTGGAGAATCCCATGGACAGAGGAGCCTGGTGGGCTATAGTCCATAGTGTTACAAAGAGTTGGACATGACTGAGCAACTCAGTGTGCATGTACACATCTCACAAGGTTATTCTGAATATTTGTAGTAACGGTTATGAAAGAGATCACAGAGTCTGGAAGACTGTAAGTGATTGATGATGATAGTATTAATGATACAATTGATATTTATTGAGCAATTATGTGTCAGGAACAGTAAAAACGTTTTATACACTTTGGTCAAAATTTCCTTGAAATAACTCTACATGGTAAGTATTATTTTAGTTTTCATGTTATAGGTGAGGAAATTGAGGCTTAAAAACTTGCATGACTAAATTTAAAGTTATACTAACTAGAAAAAAAGTGAAGCTAGCATCCAAAGTCATGCCTGAAGCAATCAAATAAAATTGATATGTCGCCATGCCCATAAAACACATCTCTCTAAACTTCATATTCTAATTTTAGACAGGACATATATTCCACTCAACATAGCTAGATATAAATATTCTGAAAATCACGTAGTCGGAAGTCGCAGAGTTGGGATCTTATTCAAGCAGTTTTAAATGTTAAGGACTAGGTTGAGTACCCATGGAATTATTAGTTTCATTCATTCATACTTTTAAGTTTATCTTTTTTATGAACTTGTGTATATTCCACAGTTTTCAGTATTTTAGCTTCTGCCTTCTGAAATATTTTCCATTTTTGCTTTCTATATTTCCTTTAATTAAAATCCATATTCTTTTTTTATAAAATGCAAATATCATTAATCACCTTCTAATGTCCACCTCAAAAGTCTAACGTCAAATACCGTAGCTACAATGGAGTCATTGTAATTTCTTTAATATATTTATTGTTTTATGTTTCTATATGTTATTCACTTATTAGCTTGTTAAATATTTATTGAATGAACTAAAAGAATGAAAATGAGAAAACTATCTAAAATTCTTGACACCGTACCTAGGACAAATTAACTGCTTATTATGTATTCCTATTTTAGCTTGAACAAAATTAAGGCCAAAATCTCAGTGTCATCTTTGCTTCCTTACTTTCTCTAATTTGAAAATATGCCCAGAATCTAGTCGTTAATCATCACATCTATTGTTAGCACATTAGTCCAAGCCAAGATGTCGTCATCTTTCATCTGGACTAAGGTAGTTGTCTCTAATCCTCCATATTCTATATTTACTCTCTTCATCTTCTTTCAAACACAGTCAGAATGATCCTGTTGAAAATTGATAGATATGTAACTTCCTTACACAAAACTCTAACATTCTCATGACTTCCCATGTGATGTAGTATCATCCTCTCTCTCTCACTGTGCTCCTGCTATACCTATACAAACCTCCCTTATTGTTACCCGCATGCACCCCAGACATGATCCTAATTCAGGATGAGTGTACAGGCAGCTCTGTCTTCCTTAAAAACTTTCCCCCTGATACCTGTATAGCTCACCTGCCATGTCTCTTAAATCTTGTTCAAAAATTAGGTTTTTCAATGAGGTGTTTGTTGTTACTGTGGTTTACCCTATATAAAATTAAAATGCTCAACATCCTTTTCTATATTTCGTTTCCAATTTGCATTTCTCCATAAAGCTTATCATTTAACATACAACATACTCACGTACTCATTTTGTGTATTATATAACTTCCCCTAATATTTAAAACATGAAGGGCTGGAATTTTATTTTTATATCAACACCTAGAACAGAGCTGGGCACATATAAAAAAGTACTCAATAATATTTTCTGAATGAATATATTAACTATTTTCACTGAAAATTAAATTATTTTCACTGAAAATTAAATTATGAGCATTTCCCCAGATTACTATAAATTCTTCCCAGACATAATGTGTAATGACAGAAAGTGATATCCAAATTATGTTGATGGTGATTAACAGAAGTCCAATTTATATTAAGGTAAAAAATAAAGGTATTTGCTTAAATAACTTGAAAAGCCAAAGGCTCTATAATTAGGTCATCCATAGTGAGGGACTCTGAAGCACCAAAACTCTCTACTTCTCTTTGTAGATTAGTTACATTCTTTCCCATTGTCAGTCTATCTCCAAAGAGGAGAAGCAGGGTCACTTCCATGGACATAAAAGCTGTTCACAGAACACTTTGCTCAGAATGGCTCTGTGTTTAGTTTAATACCCTCTGGCTGCTATCTTGAAATCTGAACAGTAAGTCTTCCATTCTCATCTTACCCTAGGCCCTCATCATCATGTAGCTGGTCCTGGGTAGAGGCCATAGTCCAATAAACTTTGAACTCTTTATTTACACAATTTAAGTACTTCTCAGGCCAAAAATGCCTCTTCAGGCTGCCACCACCATGTAATCCCAGAGCCACCTGATACAAAGAGCCAACTCGTTGCAAAAACCCTGATGCTGGGAAAGACTGAGGGCAAGAGGTAAAAGGGATGATGGAGGATGAGAAGGTTAGATGGCATCAATGACTCAATGGACATGTGTTTGAGCAAACTCAGGGAGATAGTGAAGGACAAGGAAGCTTAGGTATGTTGCAGCTCATGGGGTCACAAAGAGTAGGAGGTGACCTAATGACTGAACAACAACAAAGTACTCCAAGAGAAGTGATTCTTCTACCTCTTTGTCTATCACTAGCATCAGTTCAAAATATATTGGGGACTCCATTGGCCCACACGGAGCACTTCCCATTCCTCTACACAATACTGTGCTTAGAAAACAGACATTTAATTAGATGAGAGTTTCTCTTGGACAAGGGGAAATCCCAGAGGTGAATAAGACCATGTTCACATTAAAAAAAAAGTGGGGAAGTGATACTAATCAATAAAAACAGTAAATATACATCACTTTGTATAATTAGAATTTGGGAATATGTCATAACTTTCTTAATTTCTGTTTACATTGCTCTCATTTAGACATTATATATATCACTATTAAGAAATCTTATTATATAAATATTTCCCCTGATTCTGATCATTTTTTATAGATAAGAAATCCTAGAAATTAAACTTATAACTTATAAAATATGAATAAATTTAGCCTTTTGATTTATATTTTCAAATTGATTCCAAGAAAGATTATGACAATTTATATTCTCATCACTCAATCACTAAGGGGCCACACTCAGCATACTTACCGGAATTTAATATTACCTCAAAATGGCCTAATAATTTAATATATTAAAAATAGAATCTGTGATTGAAATATATTGATTTGTCTTTTTGTTATCCCTAATTATGTGGAACATAATAGTTATATATTTTTAACAGTGCTTATTTTATATTTTAAATTATCCACTTATGTTTTTGCTCATTTCTCTTTTGTTTTTATCTGTTTTTTAGGGACATTTTCAATCTTGTGTCTTTCATAATTGTGGCAAATAGTTTTTCACAGTGATTTATGCTTAATTTACAATGAATCTTTGATGTGTCACCTTGGGAGAAGAAGTGAAAATGTGATTGACTGTGTGATACTTTGACTTTTTTAATACTCTAAATGTATAACTTCAAACTTGAGAATATAAAATAATTCTAATATATCAGTTTCATTTTAAACATTAAATATTGCCTCAAATCCTCACTGCCAACTCGCAAAATGTTGTATACCAATCTCATAAATTGGTAAAGCAACAGAATGAAAATGTCATGATTTCTATGTACAAGGCACACAATAATCACTTCTTTTGTTCCAAGTAATGTTATTTAGGTGCATCTTCTTGCCACTCCATAAAAATTCATGGTATCTTTATCAAAGTATCACTATTAGAGATTTTCCCCCTATTAAAGTGTTTCACAAAGGACTGCAAATATTGCTTAAGCTGTGACATCTTTATTTATTAAAAGTAGTTTTCTGTGGTTCAAGACAAGACAGTCAGACCTGTGCTGAAAATAAATAAAAATGTGAAGATGGGAATTTTTTACACTCATATTCTGTGAACTTTAATATACATATAAATACCCTATCCATTATTTTCTACTGAGTGAAGAGAATAAAATATGTTTCTTTCCAAATTATTTTTATAATTCTCCCAATTGAGGGGTATTAGACCCTGATGCTGGGAAAGATTGAAGGCAGGAGAAGGGGATGCCAGAGGATGATATGGTTGAATGGCATCACCGACTCTATGGACATGAGTTTGAGTAAGCTCCAGGAGTTGGTGATGGACAGGGAAGCCTGGTGTGCTGCAGTACATGGGTTGCAAACGAGTTGGACATGATTGAGTAGCTGAATTGAACTGATGGTTAATAACAGCTTTTGCTATGTGCCTGGCAATATTCTAAGTACTTTATATTTATTTACAAATTTAATCCAAACTACAAATTTGTAAAGTAGGTACTGTCATTAACACCATTTTTCAGATAAAATTTCAGGTCCAAAAGGTTATGTAATGAAAGCAGAGGCTGGAGTTTGATACAAAGTGATTTGACTTTGAACGAACACCTCAAGAGAAGAAAAATTCACAAGTAGATAAGCTCCAAGACTGTTTACTGACTGAGACTGCAAGAAATTTTTGCTTTTGATGCCCCAAAGACAGCAAATCAGAAACAGAAATAAGATTTACTATCACTATATTTAATATTTATTTATTTAACATCCTGGTTAATTCAAGACAGGGGAGTAGTATAATAAAGAGAAATATTAATGGGTGGAATAAGATTGAAGAAGAAAAATATTCATTATTTGCAGGTAATGATTGTATAGCTAGAAAATACAAAAGTTTTAGATTATTAGAAATATGTTTATTTATCAAGGTTTTTGGAAGAAAAATCCATTGTACATACCTATACTAGCAATAAACAAATGGAAAATAAATTTTAAAAGATCTTTAGAGAAATGCAAATTAAAATCCAGTAAGAAACAATTAAACCCTCACCAAAATGGCTAAAATTAAGAATTTCAAAGCCAAGTGTCGGTGATGATACACAGTGACTGGAATTCTCATGTTTCTGATGGAAGTCTAAAATGGCATAATTGCTTTGGAATACTGATTGACCTTATTAAAGCTAATTATATGTATATACAATGACTCCACAATTTTTTATCTGAATCAGAAATGAGTATTTATGTCCACCAAAAATATGCAAGAGTATTTGTAATGACTTTATTTGTAACAGTCACAGTTTAGAAACAACTACCCATAGATAATAGAAGGGATAATATATTTGTACTCTGGACTATTACATAGAAATAGAGAATAATAAAATTGGGACATGTAGTTTGGATAAATCTCACAAACAACTTTTAGGGGAAAAATTCATAAAAGAGTTTGTAATATGTAACTTTATTTAAATTAAGTTCATAAACAAACTAAAGTAACCTGTGGTAGAAGTCACAAAAATGATTACCTTTATGGGATTTACTGTTTGGTAGCTTTCTGGTGCTGGAATGATTATATCTTTATCTGAGTGGCAGTTGGACACTTACATACATATGTGGAAAATTTCAACTTGCACTTCAGATTGGTAAAATGTATTAAATCTAATCACAATAAAAATAATTTGTATACAAAAGAAATGTTATATAACATTTCTTTCCTTTATCATTAAGCAATATATTTGTTTACATTCTCATTTGGGAGAAACACTCAGGAAAGCATGAAAGCAGAATGCTGTTATATTATTATAGTGCCCCGTTGGTTTTATCAAGGATGCAAAGGGGAAAATGGTGGTTGACCCAAACAAATAAATATACACACTTATTAAAATAATTCTACTGGAATCCTTGAACTCCAGTCTGGTCATACGTCACTGAAGAACTTATTCCCGGAACTGTTCAGTTTGACTCCTCAAGCAGATAGCTTTTTAACCCTTTTCTCCTCCAGATAATGGAAAATCCAAGGGCTTTTCCCAAGATCTTCTCAAAAGGGGACAAGTGATTTATGTTGTAAATATCAAATTATGAATACAAACAGTAGATTTTGTTTACATTCTTCTCTAAAAGTAATGAAGGAATATATCTACATAAATTTTCCTTTAATTCTGAAAAGGTCATTGTATTCTTAGAGTTCCCCAAAGATTTTAACTGAAATAGTTTGGACTTTGTAACTGAATAAAATGTATGCACATAAAATAGGAAATTAAAAAAATGTAATCATTGTTCCAAATAGCTTTATATTAGCAAGAAATAGGCAAAGATTGCTAGTGATCAAAACAGGAAAATGATCAAAACTGATCTAAAAGACAAGAAACTATAAACAATCTAAATCGTGCATCAAGAATTTGCACTCTATGCCTTTGCATTTCTTTTCTATTTACATTAGATTTTTATGGTAAAATCTCTCTCTCTGCCACCCTACATTTAAAAAAATAAACTAAAACATTTATCCTGTCATTGTCTTAGCTGGTATTGGTAGTAATGTCTGTGCCTATGGCAAAGAGCGTATGACTATACCTCAAGATGTTCCTCACCAAGCAACTCACAACCAACAAGATTATACCAACTTCAGCCAAAAGGTATTCACAATACAAGTTCTTACTATTGGAGAACTAGACCATCAGTTTTTATAGATGGAAGATACTACATGCAGTCAGAGTATTCATTTGATTGAGAAAGAAACTGAGACTCTCTAGATTGAATAAAAGAAGGAATGAAGTGAAAAACACTGGTGTGATTATAAAATAAAGATCTGCCTAAATGGGGATCAGTCTAATTGTTTTTTCCCAAGGAAATCAGGGGAAATCCTGAGATTTGGGTGGAATCCTGAAGACTATCAATAATAGATTTTATAGGAGATAAGGAGGATATTTGAAAGTAGTAGCAAAGTCATTCAGCATGACTGACAGTTAAAGGGAAAGAAATGTACATTTATTGATCATCTTCTATGGAATAAATATGATACAAACCTTAAGAAAGCAGAGAAGAGTATTTTATACAAAAAATGGCAAAGATTTTACATCACTGTAATAAAAATAAAACTTTAATGTCAAGACAAAAATTTTTCTTGATATAATTATTAATTTTAATGAGCTGACAATATTTTATTCATGGTATAACTTAATTATTTTTCTTTCTTGAGTAAATATCAAAATTCAATCAGAAAATTTAAATCAAAAGTAGGAAAGCATTAAAATCAAATAATTAATGCCCACAGATACAACCAGTTTCTCTACACTTAAAAAAAATAATATATTACTTACACAAAAGCTGAGTTACTTTTTGGTTAAAAAAAATACAGTAACAGTTGGGAAAGGTAATGATTGAGAGCTTTTTACAAACTAAGATAGTATATGTACTTAGTATGAATTTTTCTTTACAATTCTTTGAGAAAATTACTTGTCACAGATATATTTTCCAGGATAATAACATGTAAGGTGTTCTCTTGGGAAAAAAACACCTGCAGATGTGGGAGGATAGGAAGGAAGTGGGAATAGTAAAAGGAAACTGAACTGACATGCTCAGTATTTTCTCTGGAGAGCTCAAATGTTGCAATGGCATTTCAACATTGTTTGCTTTGGGTGAGGAAGGGCGGGGGCTTTGTATCCCCAAAGAGACAAAAAATTGAAAGTCTCTGGAAGGGGCGTGACTTGGGCAGAGTGGTTCTGTTCAGCCAAGAAAACCCCCAGAAATGGAGAGAAATAAAGGAGGTACATGTGGGGAGAGAGCCAGTTATCCAAGATGGCATGTTCAGTCTGTCTTGCCCCACATTTTATAAATAATAACTAAGTAGCAGCTGAGCTCATTTATAGCCCTGCGCACGTGCCTCATAAGGTACTCATTTGGTCACAAGCTACTTTGTGCTGTAGGGATATATGGGATCCACCTAGAAACTGGCAGCATTACTGCTGTATCACAGCTGTGTCCATTGGGTCAGCCATGAGAGGAGAGAATATAGCGTATCTACTGTTACACTGTACAAACTAAGCTATTGGAGGTGACGGAATTCCAGTTGAGCTATTTCAAATTCTAAAAGATGATGCTGTGAAAGTGCTGCACTCAATATGCCAGCAAATTTGGTAAACTCAGCAGTGGCCACAGGACTGGAAAGGTCAGTTTTCATTCTAATCCCAAAGAAGGCCAGTGCCAAAAAATGCTGAAACTAACACACAATTACATTCATCTCCATGCTAGAAAAGTAATGCTCAAAATTCTATAAGGCAGGCTTCGAAGTTTGTGAACCCTGAACTTCCAGATGTTCATGCTGGATGTACAAAAGGCAGAGGAACTAGAGATCAAGTTGCCAACATCCGTTGGATCATCAAAAAAGCAAGAGAGTTCCAGAAAAACATCTACTTCTGTTTTATTGACTATGCCAACTATGCCAAAGCCTTTGAGTGTGTGGATCACAACAAACTGTGGAAAATTTTTCAAGATATGGGAATACCAGATCACCTGACTTGCGTCCTGAGAAATCCATATGCAGGTCAAGAAACAACAGTTAGAACTGGACATGAACAATGGACTGGTTTCAAATTGGGAAAGGAGTACACCAAGGCTGTATATTGTCACCCTGATTATTTAACTTACATGCAGAGGAAATCATGAGAAATGCTGGGATGGATGAAGCACAAGCTGAAATCAAGATTGCTGGGAGAAATATCAATAACCTCAAATATGCAGATGACACTACCCTTATGGCAGAAAGTGAAGAAGAACCAAAGAGTCTCTTGTAGAATGTGAAAGAGGAGAGTGGGAAAAGTTGGCTTAAAACTCAACATTCAGATAACTAAGATCATGGCATCTGATCCCATCACTTCATGGCAAATAGATGGGGAAATAGTGAAAACAGTGACAGACTTTATTTTGGGGGTCTCCAAAATCACTGCAGATGGTGACTGCAGACATGAAATTAAAAGACGCTTGCTCCTTGGAAGAAAAGTTTTGACCAACCTAGATAGCTTATTAAAAAGCAGACATTATTTTGCCAATAAAGGTCCATCTAGTCATAGCTATTGTTTTTCCAATAGTCATGTATGAATGTGAGAGTTGTACTATAAAGAAAGCTTAGTGCTGAATTGATGCTTTTGAACCCTGGTGTTGGACAAGACTCCCATGGACTACAAGGAGATCCTCCAATCAGTCCATCCTAAAGGAAATCAGTCCTGAATATTCATTCAAAGGACTGATGCTGAAGCTGAAGCTCCAATCCTTTGGCCACCTGATGTGAACAACTCACTCATTGGAAAAGACCCTGATGCTGGGAAAGATTGAAGGCAGGAGGAGAAGGGGATGACAGAGGATGAGATTGTTGGATGGCATCACTGACTCAATGGACATGAGTTTGAGTAAACTCTGGGAGTTGGTGATATACAGGGAGGCGTGGCCTACTGCAGTCCGTGGGGTCACAAAGAGTTGGACACGACTGACCGTCTGAACTGAACTGAACTGTTATGGCTGCTATGTCACCCAGAGAGGCTGTGCTATGACTGTTGTGCCATCCAGGAAAAAATAAATATGTTTTCAGTTCCTATGGCTCCTCGAGTCTTCTTCCTGCCTCTTAGCTGATGCCTTGTCTACCCTGGGTTCAGCAAACAGTGTGGACAGTGTGAATAGCAAGACAATTGACACTGAAAACAGCATCAGAAATACAGTACACTAAAGTCACACTGTGTATCTACAAACATTTCCTGACAGTGTCAAAGGGAGGTTGCCGGAGTCCAGCCCCAGTGGATCCAGGGAATTCGAAGGGGAGACGGCTTCAGCGATCAGGATACGATAGAATTAAAGATATAAAGAGTGGTTAAATAAGGATAGCTCAGTAGGAAAATTCAGCGGAGAAAAGAGGATGAATAACTTGGTTTACACGGAAAGCCAATAAAATTTCAAGACAAGAAATTTGCGTCACCTACATAGGCCGCAGGCGTCCTTCCTTTCTCCTGTTAAGGCCTCCCCAGTCAGATCTTAGAAGCCCAGGCATAATTAGTAGGCTTGACGAGCCTCCACGCTCCAGATGGGAATTCAGCCAGAAGGAGAGAGAAAGAATGACATGCGGAGACCAATCTTTCTAGGAACTGATCCCATTCTTTATTTTCCAGGGTCCGCTTTTATACACAGAAATGTAATACAAAAGTCATGCAGGGTCAGCAGTCCTGACTTTTGTCAAAATCAGGTGCTTCATACAAATGTATACAAAGGTTTTAGGGGTGTTACATCATCTTCTGGCCAAGGGGCCTGCTAAATTTATGACCCTCTCCTTGTGATAGTGGTCAGTCAACCAGAACACTTATTTTTCCAGGAGTGATTATTCTTAAAACAGACGCCACCTTCCGAAAGCGCCAGATAAGGTTACATTCTTATAGGGTGAGGGTGCAGTGGGTTTTAATTAAGAAAAGAATTTACTTAGCCTAAGGTCCAACATGATTAATATCAAGGTTAATACTTATTTCTCTTATATGTTAGTTACATTCATTAATGTGTATAAGGGGCAAGGGATATGGAGATGTAGCAAACATTGGCTCAACAAATGAAAAACCCTTCACCAATACAATTTTTCATCAGCCCACTATACTACACTAATAATTTCCTAACTTCTTAAAATAATCTGTTTTTAGAAAGTTTAGAGCATCTCGTGCCTCTCACGGTTGGGAGGCTGTGAACAATCACATGTGGCCGGACAAACCTGTCAGGCAGGCTAGAGAACCTTCAAAGGAGTTTGTAGGTTGAAACATTCCTGTCACGTCCAGGAATTATTATTAACTGGAACTCTAAGTTAACTCCTTCTCCGAAAGAGGTGGTGGAGGACAGCTCCCCGTAAAGTCAGAAGTGTAGTTGAGAGCACAAAGCAGTAAAGTATGCAGACTCTGGTTTTGGGGGTAGATGCTCGAGAATTTCCAGGGGGACTCCTGAGGCTTGATCCCACCTTTGCATATGCCGAGCCTCCTTCCTCATGACCTTTGCCACGGGCGGAGTTCCTCATGCTGGCTCCCGGCAGGAGGTAGAGCCCATACTGAACACTGAGTACAGGCAACAATTGTGGATTTATTGAAGCAACTGAAACTTGCAGGGTATCATTCCCAAGAGGAGAGAGCAGCTCAGAAGAGGATCCCAAAATTTGGCTGGCAGGTTTCCCATGATTCACCTGTTTGAGGTTTGAACTGCACCATGAGCAGGGTAAAACTCCATTAGGCTTTCAAAGTGATAGACATGGAAATATGTACTTAATATCACATAGTGTTGGAGTTCTGGCCCAACCAGAGTGGAGAAATTTATTAATTTCCAAGACACTAAAAGAAAAACTAGAAATACCACATCTCAAGAATAATTTGTTTAGTCCCTGAGTTGTGCCCAACTTTTTTGTGATCCCATGGACTGTAGCCTGCCAGGCTCCCCTATCCATTGGATTTCCCAGGCAAGAATACTGGAGTGGGCTTCAATTTCCTTCTCCAGGGGATCTTCCCCACCCAGGGATCAAATCTACATCTCCTGCTTTGGCAGGCAGATTCTTTACCACTGAGCCACCAGGGAAGCCCACATCTTAAGAATAGGAATACTATTTTATAAAAAGGAAAACTACATCAAGACTTGGAAAGACAGAAAGCTGTCTTTAAATTAAAAGCATGCAAGAAAAAAATTCAACACTGTTAAAAGAAAAACTGCATAGTCCAAATACCTAGTATAATCCAAAGTGGAATTTTAAAGATTCAGAGAAATTTAAATAAATCTTTTTTATGTAATGTTAAAAATTAATGAACATGGTTTCCATGGTATGTAGGAATATATTGAGTGATCTGATGTGCATGCTTGAAAATAAGAGGATGGGAAAAAGGGACAGGAGAAACATATAAAGATATAATTGCTGAAAAATTCCCATTTTATGAAAAAAAAATCAATATACAGATAACAGAAGCTCAGTAAATTCAAATAGGTCCAACATGGTGAAAACCAAAACAGACAGTCCAAAAAGAGAAAAACAATAAAGAAAGGGAGGATGGATTGGTGGATGGATGAGAGGAAGGAAGAAAGGGTCCTATATTCAGGAAACATTTCCTCCAAAAGTGAGAATGAAATAATGCCATTTTCATATAAATAGAAAGTAAACACTAATAAAAATTACCCAGACTGAACACTAATAAAAATGTTTTCTGATAAAAATCTGACTCTAAAAGAAATAACAAAGAATACTAGAAAATATAAATATTTGGGTAATTATATAAGATGGAATTTCCTCTTAATTTGCTCAAATGTCAGTATCTTATTAAAGAAAAATTATATGATTTACAAGTACAGATAAGTAAAATATATGCTAATAATACCAAATTATAGCAAAGAAATGAAATTACATTCTTGTAATATTCTTATGTTTGTGAAGTGTGACTTGTGAAGAATAGTGTGAACTAGTAACAAAGTAATTCTAATTTCTAAGAATGAACATCATAATACCCATTTCAACCACACACAAAAAAATGTGGTTAAAAGGAGATTTAGCTAAAAAGTCAATTGTGGATATAAAATGGAATAAAAAGCCAATTTATAAAATAAAATGGAATAAAATAAAAATAAATAATAAAAATAATGTGGAACAAGAAAATAAAACAATTTGAACAAATAAGAATAACAAGGTGGTACATTAAAATCTAAACACATCAAAGACTAAAATTATATAGAGCAAGTAACTCCATTAAAATGCAATTAAAATAACTCAATATAAAATGCAGTACAATCATTTTTGTAAACCTTTAGGCAGTTTCTAAACATTTCAAACACAGACCTATCACATCACCCAGAAATTCTACTCCTGTGTGTATATTCAATATAATTGAATACGTGTCCACAGAATGATTTAAATAAGACTGTTCATAGCAGCTTTGTTCATAATACCCTAAGACAGGAAACAGTTTGAATGTTTTCCAATAAGCAAATTGGGTTATATTCATGTAATGAATCCGTACAGAGCAATAAATCAAAAGAACAAACTGCTGACATACATACTAACATGGGTGGGTTTTAGAGCATTATACTGGATGAAAGAAGTGAGAAACAAAAGAGTACATAATTTCTGATTCCATTTACATGAATTTCAGTAATGGACATGTAATCTATGGTGATAAAATTAAGAAGAATAGTTATTTCTGGGAAGAATATGTTCATTGATTAGTAAGTGGCATGGAACACTCTGGAATTATCTAGGTGGTGGCATATATGTAATTTGTTTCACAGAATTTTTCCTATCAAATTAAGATGATTTATATTTAATCATTAGCAGTTAGTGTCATTAAACTTTTCATGGTCATAGGTGTTGTTTATTTTTCCTCCTAACACTTGTTTTCCTACTTTGTTAAACTGTTTTTTTTTTCTTTTGCAAATATAAATAGCATTGTTATTAAATCAGACTTGTTATTGCCTATTCTATTTCTATACTGCATATGATTTCTTAAGCTTTTGTTGTACAAAGCATTCTAAATATTGTTTATTTAGTTAGATTCTTAATACATTTTTTTTAATGTGTATAAGATCACAATATGATGTTCATGATTTCTGTATTCACTAGGTTGATGACTTACTTCTTAAGCTGTCATGATGGCCTTATCTGGAGCAATAACATCAGAGCTATCACAAAAACTCTAGATACTCAACATTATTCTGAATGAAAAGAAGGAACCAATGATTTATTAGGATTCAATGTTTAATAATTTGATCAATGTCTTAGAAAAAAATCAGATTTGTCACACTTTCAAGTAACTCTGAACAAAACATGGAATAAAGATGTCTTTACTTTTAAAATGAATGCATGTTTACCTGTGTGTGATAACTAGGTTGAGAAATGACAGGGATGAGGAATTGTTTTCCAATTAGATCTTTACCACCAAAATAAGTGGAATTATCTCAGAAAAATATTTCAGGGGAAAAACAACAACAAGAGGCCCTACCAATTTTCTTGTAAGGGAACAGTTGTTTTTAATGGTGGAAATTTCCTGCTGTGGCTATTTGACTACCTGCAGAGTTCCAGTGACAATTATGTGCTGCATTCACTATGAAGAAGATATGGAGACTGAAGCTATGGAGAAGCCATTCCCAAGTTAATCACTTTTCTTCAATAAAAACAACAGTTGGGCTCTTTAGAACTGTAATGTAGTCTTAGAAAAATTGAATTGTCTTGAATAAATTTTTAAGAATTATGAAACATGCTTTTCTTTAAACACTACCCCAAAACTACATTTTTAAAGATTCATGGTATTAAAGTTTAGAAACCAATATGAGGCAGCCAACACATTCATGGTGTGATCCCTGTGGCAGTGAACTTTGAACATTTGTTGATTAAACTCCATTAGCATGCACTTAATGTACTGGCACTGATACTGGCTTCTGAACATAAATATCTTATATTATTAGGCCTTAATTCTGAAACACATTTGTATAAAACTTTGCAAATAGATATCATCATTTGGAGGATTATTTCTCTAATTTTAGAAATAAAATACTGAACTGCACTACTACATTAAAGTGATAATAGGGAAATACACATATGCATATGATTCATAAAACTAGAAAAATAGTTATTTGAATGTAGATAAAATATTACTCCTTTTATCTGTATATTTACTGTGAAATATTTTGGAAATACAAGAAAATTCTATGGAGTAGAACTAACAGGTT
Source organism: Bos mutus (assembly GCF_027580195.1). Taxonomy (NCBI): domain Eukaryota; kingdom Metazoa; phylum Chordata; class Mammalia; order Artiodactyla; family Bovidae; genus Bos; species Bos mutus. The sequence goes on along the minus strand of NC_091630.1, from coordinate 29,054,681 downwards.
AAATAGAAAAGACTCAAGTTAAATGTTTTATTATATTAACTTTATATAAAAATGAAAGTTATTTTATATTATAAAATTTAAATATGGTTGAGGTATTAAATGACAGGAATTATTAATTTTTCTGCTGCTGCTGCTAAGTCGCTTCAGTCATGTCCAACTCTGTGCAACCCCAGAGACGGCAGCCCACCAGGTTCCCCGTCCCTGGGACTCTCTAGGCAAGAACACTGGAGTGGGTTGCCATTTCCTTCTCCAATGCATAAAAAAAAAAAGAAAGTTATTTTAAAATTACTCATAGTTGTTGAATGTTAGTCATTTATGGCAATTAAATGAAAGAAGACTACTTGAGGTACCTTAGAATCTACATGGTATGCATATTTGCACAACCAGCTGTACTACCGCCCCCAAACTTGAGCCAAATCATTTTCAGACAATGGCTATGGCTCAAAAGTCATATAAAGAGATAAGAGTGGCACTTACGCTATGCTACACTAAGTCACTTCAGTCGTGTCTGACTCTGTGCGACCCCATAGAGGGCAGCCCACCAGGCTCCCCCATCCCTGGGATTCTCCAGGCAAGAACACTGGAGTGGGTTGCCATTTCCTTCTCCAATGCATGAAAGTGAAAAGTGAAAGTGAAGTCGCTCAGTCGTGTCCGACTCTTAGCGACCCCATGGACTGCAGCCTACCAGGCTCCTCCATCCATGGGATTTTCCAGGCAAGAGTACTGGAGTGGGTTGCTATTGCCTTCTCCCACAGAATACCTCATTTCTGTTCTCCATCCTGAACTCTTTCAGTGGGTGTTGGAGGTCAGCAGCTGCAGCAGAACATGATTTAATCGTTGTAGAAGTAGATGGCATGCACCCATGGCAAGTGCCAACTTGTGGTTGACACATTGATACAAATTATCAACCTCAAAGAATATTAATTCTATTTGCTAATCATGCTATCTTTATAGTCTTTAAACTTGGAGTTAATAATTTTGATTTAAATTTCTCATGGAAAAATAAATACTCAAAGAGAACAAGAAAAAACATGAAAAGAGCAGTTGAAATGATTCATACCACATGAAATCAGAAGTATTTTTACTATGAAAATATTTATTTTATAATAATAATGATAATTATAATAAAACATCAACAAAATAATAACTTCAAGAGTAACTAAAACAGCACAATAAAGATTTTTCTGGACCAAACCCAGTATTTTCAAAGAAGAAAATATGTGTAGATAAAATGATGATAGTCACTGTTATGATCTAAATTATTTTATCAAAGATCCAAATGAAGAAATATCTTAAACATATAAATCAGATGCTAAGTTAAAGACAGGGTATCTAAAAGGCAATTAATAAAAGTTTCAGAAAGAGATAAAACATTCAAAAGGATAAAAATTAATAATAGAAGAAATGTTTTCTAAACTGAAGAATGATTTAATTATTTCAAAGAAAAGAGATTACTCTGTTCTATTAAGACTGATGAATAAAGTCATGGACATATATACATTTAAAATTCTGAATACCAAGTCTAAACAGGGGAAAAAAAAAAAAAAAAAGAAAGCCTCAGCAGGAAAAGAGCAAGTTATTCTACATGAATTTAGGGTCATTCAGACTGACTTCTCCTTAGTGTATCTGGAATCTAGAATGTGAGACTCTTTCTCATAAAGTCTGCCTGACTGTGCAAAAGCATTTATAGTCATAAATAGCATTTATACTCTTTACTTTTCAGTTGTCACCTTTAAAAAACTTAATGAACAGGAACCTTGATTAAAAAGGAGACCAAAAGGTCAAGTTCTCACACCTTTCAAGAGGAAGAAGGCTCCTCTTTCCTGCCAAGGACTCAGTCAATGAAAAGCTATGAGTTCTTGGTTTACTAGAGCTTTCCAACTTCCTATTTCCCTCTAAAAGAGTATTTTCCTTTTCTTAATATGAAGACTCATAATGGTTATAGACCCAGAGTTTCAATTTTCTGCTGATCCCAAATGTCTTTAGGTGAAAATGGTATTTAGCATGAGGACTTCCTCCTCTTTTGTGAGTTACTCAATTTTCTTCTTTCCCATGTATGTGCTGTGTTTAGTCATTCAGACCAAAGTCTCCTGCATTGCAGGCAGATTCTTTACCAGCTGAGCTACCAGGGAAGCCCCTTTCCCATGTATATATGTTATTAAAATTCTGTTTTATTTTCTCCTGTTAATCTCTCTTGTGTCAATCTAAGTCTTAGATCAGCCAGAAAAACCAGGAAGGGTAGAGAAAATTTCTTCCTCATCAGTAAATGGATGCTATGTGGGATTTTATTTAAAGATATGAAGGAAATTATGATTAGAACCAAAAATAGAAATAAAATAATTACATATTCTTCAGAGGAGTGAAATTGGGTGACTGGTGTGGTGGGGGGGAAGCACTCACTACTGTTTCTTAAAAGATCTTTGTTATGATTGGACATTGCTGGTATATACAGACATATGTTATTTGCAAGTTTAAAGGCAAAATTAAAATTACTCAGAATAGTAATCAGATTTGTACCTGAGAGAAAGCAATCAGTAGAATAGGTCCCTGCCCCTATATACAAAAACAAAAATTTTCAGAAACTAGTAAGGAAAAAAGCATATAATTTATGATACAAACATAAATAATAATATTCTAATGAAAAATCAAATGTATAAAATGGTAATATATATAAATGGAAAGATATAAAAGAATGTTCTTTTGTTTTTCACGGATAGGAAGACAAAGCATTTTTCAGATGTTAATTCTTTTCTGAATATTCTATACATTTAAATCTATTTTAATAAATGCCAGCAGCACATTTAGAGTAAATTTTGACAAATGATATTGACATATTATAAACAGTTAATAATATTCAGAATGGGCTTCCAGGGTACTGAGTTGTAAAGAATCCATCTGCCAATGCAGGAGATGCAAGAGACCAGAGTTTGATCCCTGGGTCCAGAAGATCCCCTGGAGTAGGAAATAGCAACCCACTTCAGTATTCCTGCCTAGAAAATTCCATGGACAGAGGATCCTGGTGGGCTACAGTCCACAGAGTGGCAAAGATTTGGATGAGACTAAGAGACTGAGTTAGGACTTCCCTGGTGGCTCAGAGGGTTAAGCGTCTGTCTACAATGTGGGAGACCTGGGTTCGATCCCTGGGTCAGGAAGATCCCCTGGAGAAGGAAATGGCAATCCACTCCAGTACTATTGCCTGGAAAGTCCCATGGACAGAGGAGCCTGGTAGGCTACCCAGGGGGTCGCAAAGTAGGACACGACTGAGCGCCTTCACTTTCACTTTCACTTTCAAGAGACTGAGTACATACAGTCACTCAGTCATGTCCAAATCTTTGCCACCTGATCCAAAGAGCCAACTCATTGGAAAAGACCTTAATGCTGGGAAAGATTGAAGCCAAGAGAAGGGGATGACAGAGGATGAGATAGTTGGATGGTGACACCAACTCAGTGGACATGAGTGAAGGACAGGGAAGCCTGGAGTGCTGCAGTCCATGGGGTCGCAAAGAGTTAGACACGACTAAGCAACTGAACGACAACACACACACACACACACACCCATATAAAAGAAGAGGAGGACTTCACTGGTGGCACAGCAAATAAGAATCTGCCTGCCAATGCAAGAGACACAGACAGGTTTGATCCCTGGTCTGGGGAGATCCCACATGCCACAGAACAACTAGGCCTGTGCACACAACTACTGAGTCAATACTATAGCCCACGAGCTGCAACGACTGACCCTGTGTACCGCGACTAGTGAACCCGGGGCACCCTAGAGCTGCACACTGCAACGACTGAGCCTGTGTAGCGCTAACCTCAATTATTGAGGTGCGCACGCCTACAGCCTGTGCTCTCCAACAAGAGAAGCTGCCGAAATGAGAAGCCCACACAAAGAAGAGTAGCCCCTGCTCATCGCAACTAGAGAAGCCTGCATGGAGCAGCAAAGACCTAGTGAAACCAAAATAAAATCATTTTTTTTTTAAAGACAAGGGGAGGTTACTAATTTGTCAATTATTTTAAGTTAAAATGATCAAAGTAGGAATAATGGGAAAACAAAATTTGATTCAAAAGCCAATGGAAATTCAGTATATCAAAGAGCTACCTGAAAAATTGGTGGATTTTCTATAGGTGTTTGGCGTCTGAAGCAACCATTTGGAAAACAGCATATCTGGAGTTCAAATTTAATTCTTAGAACAAGAGATAGTACAAAAAATCAAACATTTAAGTTAAAAAAAATCATAAAAGTTAATGTAGAATTAAAAAGTAAAAATTGTACACTGTGAAAGATTTTCCTTAGAAGGCATAAATACAAAACAAAAACAGATTTACTAATAGCAGTCCAATTTACTTATGAAGAAATCAGGGTAAAGTCAACTTTATTTGCCCAAGGACATAGAGACAAGTATTAGCATAGCTTGGATCCTAATCCATTCTTTGAATATATTTACTACATGATTTGCTATTATCATAACTAAAATGATACCTTATTAGTATTAGCTAAATGGAGGTCTCCAAATAGCATTATAGTTATTAAATAGTCCTTAATCAAGGAAATGGTTTTGATTTGTATACATTCATTAGGTGGTGGTAAATGGTTTGATGCATTTTGCTAGCGAAACAAGCTAAGAGACACAATGATCATGGATATTCTATATTCAGTATTAATTTATGTATTCCTCTTCTATATTCAAACATTATCTGATTGAACTTTCATCAGAAGATTAATTTCATCATATTTTATATTTTAAGGACTTAAGAACACAAGTGATTCAGTCTATGATAAGTCTGTTGAGAGCAGAGATAGTAGCTTATTCATGATTGTATGCCCATAATAGATGAAGAATAACTTTAAGTTATTTTATATAAAAAAATATTTATTATATAAGTATGCTATTTACTATGCTAGGTGTATATTATTTAAATCAAGGGGAAATTTTAGCATAGGTATATACAATGAAGTCTATACAGGGTTTTCTTTTGTCAATGAATATATTTCATTTATAGACTATAGAAGTCTTCATATGTAGAGAAAGTGACAATAAATATCAATAAGTTACAGGGATGAGTTGATAAAAGGTAATTGAGAAATGAAAAAATATAATTACATGGCTGGGGCATATATACTATTAAAAAAATGGCAACTTTTACAGTGTCAGTTGTCTTTTAAATATCTTATACATGATCAAAAGAGGTAATTAATTTCTACTTCCATGTATCTAGACTCATAGTGGGTGTAGTCAGTTTAAATATATGTATACAAATAATACTCTGAATGCATGTTGACCTCAAATGAGCAACACTTAAAAGACATATTTTACTAATTAATAGAGGACCTTTGTACCAAAGTTTCACTAGCAGCATTACCACTTGGCAGGATGTTTATTCATTTACTTCTTTTTTAATTTTTAACTTTATGATTATGATTCACTAAATTGATTCTAAACTTCCTAGTGGGTCACTGCTAGAGTGAAAACACTCTAATATATATAACAGATCTTTTAAATACATACTATATGCATATACTTGGTTCTGCTCTTTGTTTCAATGCTTTTATTTATTTATTTTTCCTTTGTAAAATTATTTATTTTGGCTGCCTCAGGTCTTTGTTGAGGCACACAGGATCTTCATTTCATCATGCAGGATCTTACATTGAGGTGCACAAATTCTCTAGCTGTGGCACAGGAGCTCAGTGATTGTTGCTCAGTGGTTGCAGCTCAGGGGCTCCAGAATGAGGGAGCAAGCTTCAGCAGTTGCTGCTGGTAGGTTTCAATGTTTCAGTGCTTTTAAATTGCAAAGCACATTCAAGATGAAAAAGTTGGGGATATGGAAAAATATTTACAAAAATATGTGAGAAAATAGTGTTCAGTTGGTATAATTTGAATGGACTTAAACAGTAATTTTGGTGAAGGAAATCACAATCCACTTTAGCATTCTTGCCTGGAAAACCCCATGGGAAGAGGAGCCTGGTGGGCTATATAGTCCATGGAATTGCAGAGTTGGACAGGACTTAATAACTAAATAAACAACAGTAATTTTATATTTATATGAATCCATTAGCTTTTCTTTTTTCATTTTTAAAGTTAACAACTGAAATATTTATTTGCCATCCTACTTACCTCCTATATGCCCTTTATTTTGTAAAGTTTCTAATCTAATTCTTAGTTCTATAAATACTTACAGTACTGTATAGTACTGAGTTATAAACACAATCATAAAATTGGTTTTCCAGTTTATTTGAACTAGCATATTTTAATACTTTTAATAAATTGAATGCATTGTATAAATGCTGTTAAAATTGTTCTTTACAGTGATAAGTGTAAGGTTCAATTTTGTAAACTAAGATGCTTTCAGGAAACTTATCTAATGTATATAGACTTCAATAAATTTCAAAGAGGTTTGGAAAAAGATGTTCTTTAAAACCACCAGGAACAACAATTTTTAAACAACAAGAAATAGTTGAATAAAGAGAATGTTGTGATCAGTTATTATTTTTCAAATAAATGCATCTAGTACCCCAAAAAGATAGTGACAGAAATGTATCAAAGCTATAAAAATTGCACCCATAAGTTCAAACCAAATGCTCTGTTTAAAAATGTTGTTGATCTCTTTATGCCATTCCCATATGGATCCTGTCTACCATCACCACTTCCCTAAACATTTATAAAAATTTATTACTTAAGATGTGTATCATAATTGGATTATCAACAAACTAACAAACAGAAAACATGTGTAGTTGTACTCAATATAATGCAAGTGAATGAGGCACAGTGTTAAGTTGGTGGCAAATGATATAATGAGTTCTAGGAAGAACTCTTTGTAGGGAAAGCTTGTGACAGAGGGAGAAAATGTAAGCTCTGAGAATGTATTTGACAATCAGGGAAGGTATTAAGCCTATCTTTTAATATGGTTTGTGGGGTGTGGGGGGAAGTGCTCTGCTTTCAAATGGATGAGAAGCAATATCCTTAAAGAGAGATGAGTTTCATTTGAAACTGAGAAGTGAACAATACATTCATGGGAGAGTATTATAACAGGGGAAATATGGGAAATTATAAGCACCAACAGTTTAGGAGAGATCACATGACCAGAGGCATACAAATTTGGAGGAAAAAAGAATAAAAAGGATAATTGACAGGGTGATTTTACTCCAACAACCACTAGGAGGATAATGGACACTTGGGCCCTTCATGATACAATCTGTGATCTAAAATACAGTGGTCTCCTGTGAGATAATATCCCTTTACTTCTTTTTCTTTAGGAATTGGAAACAGAAGCTACCAGAGTATGATTCTCTTTTTCCAGCGGATGAGGGGGGAGGAGAGGTGACAGCTTAAGGATGGAAGAAACTAGATGATTAATTCAATACCAAAAGTAATAATGGGTGAGTGAGGATGTGGTCCTAAGAGTGTTATCAAGTTGGAAGCAGCCTAGAATATTGGATACTGAGTCTAACAGTGGTAAAAATGGTGTATGGGAGCTTTGAGAAATCTTTAGAAAAACTCTAATATCTAGCAAAACCTGGAAAATGATGGAAAGCCTTCTAGAATATCAAAAACAATAAAACCACAACTAATTGGATGCAGAATTTCCTAATTTGCTAATTTATAAAATATTTGCATTTTGGATTCATATAAACAGGTAATTAAGTACTGTGGTAAAACAAAATTTACTTGGACTGGTGCTATTTTGATATGGCACATTTGATTTTTCTAAACAGATATAACTAACTCTGCATACAGATGTTAACATATTTTCTTTTACATTGTTTTTTCTCTCCCATTTATCCTTCATTAGAAGTTCATCCCATTTTTCTTTCTCTATTGGCATCATCCCTTAAAGACTCCAGGAAGTCTTCATGTGGATATGGCTCAAAAAATGTCAGCCGGCACCAAACAGTACCCCAAGAATAAACAAGAGTCTAAATAGTCTAAATAAACCAGAGTGTTATGAAAACTTCCCAGCACTAGTCAGTGCAAGCTGTGGAGTGTGTGTGCCCTGCTCTAGGACCTGGAATTGAACCAGGCCATCGTTTCACCCTCACTCTCTTTTCCTTATGGATTCTGTTTAAGGGGCATTTTCTCTTCTTTCCTGAGAGAAGAAGTTAGACAGAACCAACCTGGGCTCTCTCACTGAACTTCATGATTGGAAGCACCATCTGGAGTTCAGCCTTTTCTCCCTGAAAGTATGGGGTTTCTTTTACAGTATGATCTTTCTCACATCAGGCTTCCCTTTGGTTCAGGGGTAAAGACTCTGCCTGCCAGTGCAGGAGACAAGGATTGCATCCCTGGGTCATGAAGATCCACTGGAGGAGGGCATGGCAACCCACTCCAGTATATTTGCCTGGAAAATCTCATGGACAAAAGAGTCTGGCAGGCTATGGTTCATGGGGTCGCAAAGAGTCAGACATGAGTGAGCTACTAAACAACTTCATATCAGAGAGAGTTCTGTGCAATATGTATTAAACCATGAAAGTCTTGACAGATTAAATCCCAACATTTTCTATTAGATTTTCCTTCCTCCCTGTACAACCTCCTTGTACAAGACCAGGGATGACTGCAAAACAAAGATGAAAGTTTATAGATATTTCCTGAATAAAATATATTCAAGGCAATCTAAAGTGCCAAGCCATTTAAGAATTACTTTTCAAGTACGTGGATACTAAATTAACATTATACTATACACAGTTTTAACTGCTTATTTTCCCTGTAGATATATATTTACTAATTCAAAATATATGAACATTTAAAAATTACATTATACATGATCATATCACCTGAAGTCTATAGATGTTTTTGTAATTAGTGACAATTAAATTTTTGTTCATATATTTTAAAATTGCTAGATTAAAAACAAATTGTATCTCGCTGTTTACAAGCAGAAAGTCATCATTAGTTAGGGTGACTTTAATCTAAAAATAAATATAAAATTAAACAGCAGTAACAGGCACAGAAATAATACATACTTTTTCTCTTCTTTCCAGTTTCATGAGTTTTGTCTCTGAAAGAAAACTAGACATTTCTGAAGCCCCAGGGTTATGATTTACAAAACTAAACAAGAATGGTAGAGTACCAATAAAATGTGCATATGTTTTTCAGTTAAAATATACGAATAAGTATATTTCTTTAAAATAATTATAAACAGTTTTGTATTGATATATAGTATATATATTTACATAAATATATATTATATTTATATGATATCAATCATATGATGTTTTATATGGTATATTTTGGTTCAAAATGAATTCCACCAAATCTCAGCATGTTGGCACTAAAGTGGTCTGGGATTGTACAATACAGTTTGCAAGGTTAAGAGAGATTATAGAAGTAGTGCTATTCCCAATTTCCTAATCATGCATTAATTTTACTTATTCTCATGTGATCACACAGAGCCCTGACCTTGCAACACACCAACTAATGTGTTTATATCTATTCTAAAGGAAAACAGAGTCAAATTATATATATTTTCTAGTAATTAATACTGTAGTTATATATATGTCTTACCGTTTTAACTCTGTATTTAATTTTCCTCTTAGACCCTACCAGTCAACATGCTTTTGTCCTCCACTATTTCAGTGAAATTTCCCTCTCTCACTCTCTTATGTAGGAACATCATCTATTCCATTATCTATTTCACTGTGGCTTTTTCTTTCTTTTTTGAGAATTGACTCAATCTGACAGTGAAATGGACAAAATTTAAATGTGGATTTCTATGAATTTTGACAAATGCATACATTCAATTAGCACACATAACCCAATCAACTGAACACAATCAGGTAATGGGAATTTCTATCACCATAGAAAATCTCATTATACTTCTAAAGCCTTCTGGTTACTTTCTCACTAATTTAGTATTTTTCCACTTAAGAACATATTAATAAAATAATAGACTCTGCGCTATTTTTGTACTTTTACAACTCAGTATGATTTTGAGATTCACCTGTGTTTTTTTTTTTAAAAACATATCAATGATTCTTTTTCATTGTTCAATAGTACTTTATATTTTTAAAGATGTGGGCCTGTCTATTATAACAGTTATTTGAATTACTTCTAATGTTTTGTTGATATGAATAAGTTCCTATGGAACATTCTTACATAGGCTTTTGTGGATATATATTTTTACTTCCCTTGAGAAGTACCTAAGAGTGGAATTACTAGGCCAGAGGTAGATGAATGCTCACTTTTATAATAAACTACCAAACAGTTACCCAAGGCAATAACATGACTTTACATTTCCATGAAAAATATAGGAGAATTCATGTTGCTTTTCATCTTTGCCAGAATTGAATGATTTTGATATTTTTAATGAAAACTATTCTAGTGTGGATGAAGTAATAAGTCACTATACTTTACTTTGCATTTTCCAAATAACTAACGTGGTTGAGCACTCTTTTTTTCTGTTAACTGGTTTTTCATATATCGTAACTGGTTTTTCATGTATCTTTTTTGGTAAAGCATTTTTTAAATTATATCCTTAATTTTCTATTGAATTGTTGGATTTCTTGTATTGAGCTATAAGAATTTTGTGTGTATTCAGATATAAGCTCTTTGTCACATACAAGCTCCTCATCAAATATGTGTATTCTGAATATTTTCTCTGTGTGTGGTTTGCACATTCTTAGTGCTTTTAAGTAAATTGGAAGTTATGAATTTTGATGAAGTTTATTAATTTTTCTTTCATGGTTAGTGTTTCTGCTGTGCTCTGGAACCTTGTCAAAGTTGCAAAGATACTCTTTGTTTTCTTATATAAGCTTTATATGTTTTTAGATTTGTGTATAAAAAATAATACATTTCAAATCATTTTTTTTTTTCATGTCTATGGCTATCTGTTGTTCAAGCAACATTTTCTGAGGAGACTTTTTTCTCCAGTAAACTTCTTTGGTACCTATTTCCGAACTATTCACCCATCCATTTCTTTTAAAACTCCAATGCCAATAAATATTCTTGATAACTGTAATTTTCTAAGTGTTCAAACAGGTAATGTAAACCTTGCAACTGTGAAATTCATTTAAATGTATACACAAAATATGTGCATTTATTGTATATAAACTGTGCAATAATGGTTTTAAAGGTTACCAACTATAACTGTGATTTGTCTTATTTTTCTCTTTACTGCTGTCAGTTTTGATTTTGTCTTTTTGAAACTCTAAGTACATTTGCAGTTAAGTTCCTGTTTTATTGATGAATAAACCTATGTCATTATATAATGTCGTTCTTTATCTCTTGTTTTTATGCTGTTTTTGATGATTATTACTTTGTGTTATACACTTTTTTTTCTTACATTCTATTACATCTTTTTTTTTTATCTTAGCATTATTTTATTTACAGTTTGTTTCTATGGACAGTACTTGATTGGGGCTTGTTTTTTTTTGTATCTTTGTGACAATTTTAGCCTTTCAAGTATCTAGTCCATTTATAAACTTTTAAGCTCTTTGAGATAACTGTAAATTTTCATATGGTTATAAGAAATATTAACCATATGGAAATTGGTAAATCTTTATTAATTATAATAAAGAAAGATCACACAATTCACCTAATTTTCCCCAAGAAAACTTGTATAACTATATCACTACCAGGAAATAAATATTAATAAAATCCATTGACTTCAGCCATATATCACAAGTTTTTCATACATTTATTTGTATGTGTGTGTTTTTGAGTTTGTTACTTAGTTCTGTGCAACTTTATCACATGTTGAGATTCACGTGACTACCAACATAGTCAATATACAGGACAATTACAGCAGAAAGATCGCTTATGCTACTGCCTAAACACCACAGCCATTCCTTCTCTATCTCTGTAATACCTGGCAACCAATAATGTTTTCCATCTCTATACTTTGGTCACTTTATGAATTTTATTTCTATGGACATGTGCATTATGTGAGCTCTGACATTTTCACTCAGCATAATACTCTTGAGAACCATACAAGTTTTGGAAAACCTCGTCATTGTGGTTCACTGAGTTTTCTACATTTTCTGAATTACTATTTTTCATAATATTTAGAAAGGTTTAGTCACTTTTTGATTAAATAGTGTAACCCCTTGTTCTGAATTGCTTCTCCCTCTGGGACTCTAATTAAACTCCTGTACATTAAATATTATAATATCATAGACACTGCAGATTTCTTTTTGGTATCTGCTTATTTTCTCTGCACTTCATAATGGAGCATCAGAGGAATAGGAAAAATTAAACTAATTGTATCATTATTTATAAAATTAGTAGACATCACCTAAACTGATTGGGGATTATGCAAGTTTGATTTATAAAAATTAAAATATCCTTAGTAATCATGAAAAAATTATATATGAAAGAATCATGAAGGGTGGATCACGAGTGGAATATTAATAAAAAGCCCATAAAAGTATAAACTAAAATGATGAGATGAATAAACATATCTGTCTTATTAAATATGGCAAATTCAGATATTAAAAGAGAAGTATATAGTACATTCTTTTTAATAAACAGAGGTATATAAATGTTCGGAGAAGGCAATGGCACCCCACTCCAGTACTCTTGCTTGGAAAATCCCATGGACGGAGGAGCCTGTTAGGCTGCAATCCATGGGGTCACTAAGGACAGGACTGAGCAACTTCACTTTCACTTTTCACTTTCATGCATTGGAGAAGGAAATGGCAACCCACTCCAGTGTTCTTGCCTGTAGAATCCCAGGGACGGGGGAGCCTCGTGGGCTGCCGACTATTGGGTCGCACAGAGTCGGACACGACTGAAGTGACTTAGCATAGCATATATATGTTAAAAATAGTTATTAAGCCCAAATGCCTCTGTCTTTTTCAACTAAGTTTTAAGTACATATTTATTAACCAACCACTCAATATTTTAGCTCCAAGTTTTACATTGTTTCTACTCTAGTATTGGGAGTATAAATTTATGTTTATATTACTATCACTCTGAATTGTGTTGGAAGGATTTCCTAAAATAATTTATATGAAGTGATCACTAAATTATTAAATCCTGTACCAAAATTATGTGATGGTTTTCAATAATACAGGTATGTATTTTTCTCATTCTTATTTACATATATATGCATAATCTAAATGAAAGAATAGGTAAATTCTACAAGTTTAATCTGATATTATAGTGGATAACTTGGAAAAGATGCAACACATTTAGCACTGGCAATTTTTAAAAAAAAGAGTAGAAAAAGTCCAACTCAATTGCACGCTTTGAACTTCTCTGCTTTTATATTTAGCAGTTATAGGACTATATTCTTGAATAAGGATTTTTTTTTTTTTAAGAACACAATTTCCTTTACTAAAGAATACTTCTCTGAACAGTATTCAACAAGAATTGTGACTGATCTAATTAAAACTATAATAATCCAGTCACACTTCTCATATAGTGCCCCTTATTAGCCTTTCAGGGAGTTTCCTTTGCAGTATAGCAAGCCGTGGCCAGGTCTGGGTTAAGGAAAATTGGATTCATTATGGCAGTGATGACAAATTATCTTCTGCAAGAATAGTTTAACACAATGGGTCAAAAGGGAAGAAACTAAACAAAAGAAACGAATGGCATGAGAATGAAAAAAGAATAAAATTGCATATTAAAAAAAAACCCAAAGCAATAGAAGAAATTATAAAAACTGAATAAAAAGGTAATGCAAAACTGTAGGCGTAATGAGTTTTCCTTGTCATTAGAGGTTATTACATTCTCATTTCTTTTATGATCATATGTGGCATATCCCAGTTTTTAAGGGCCTTCAACACATTTAGCAAAAGCAGTACATTCAAAATTACAGGAAACTCTTAGCTTTGAAATAATGGCTAACAGGCAATAATGAACCACTAATTTTTTTGGCAAAAGTTGGTAGCAGTTAGTATGGGTTAAAAGTTCAGTCTGATCCGGTATTTGATTTGCTCAAAGTTAAACTTTATTAAGTAATATATAAGCACTTTTCTTATCTCACTCTATTTTGCCAATATCAAAAATTGGAAAGGGACTTTAATACTTTTTGACATTTCTGTTATTCACACACTAATGATTTTGTTAAATCCAGCTTAGGATAAAATCATCCCAGGCATACTTAATATGAAATGGATTTCAACTGATATTTGGATTCGGTGCAAATATACCTAATATTATAGTATTAGGTAGAATTATTTAAATGATTAATAAAGTGTGTATTGTCTTTATGATGACTTATGAATATATTCAATACTGTGGATTTTACTGCAAAAAATGTCTCTAGATCTTTTAAAACTTCATTTGACTTTCGTAAAATTTTATTGTAATATATAGAGTACAGGTTTCCCTGATGGTTCAGACAGTAAAGAATCTGCCTACAATGCAGGAGACCTGGTTTCAATCCCTGGGTTAAGAGATCCCTTGGAGAAAGGCATGGCAACCCCCTCCAGTATTCTTGAATCCCCATAGACACAGGTGTCTGGGAGGCTACAGTTCATGGGATCACAAAGAGTAGGACAGGACTGAGTGACTAAGCACAGTACATACAGTATAGGTGCAATGATATCTATAGTAGATAATAGGAAATTAAATATTTGAGAAAGTGAAACAAATTTATGGTATGCTGTAACTAATACTTTGGTAAGGACTTAAGGTTAGCTTTTATAAATAACTTTTCTGTACCTTTGGAGACTATATTAAATATATATGTTAATATATGGTATATGTTATTCAATAATATGGACTATAGAACACATTAAATAAGATTTACATATGTGTTCTTCTACATAAGCATTAAATTTTTAGAAAAAATCCAAAACTGACATCTTTGTTTAATATTATTACTTTAAACTAAATGTAATTGACCAAGATGGTCACATGGAATTGGTCAAGATGTGTACCTTGGTAAACTCAGCAAAAGGCCCTTACACCATGATGTCTATTATTAAACGAATAATATTTGTTAATGGCAATTTGATTATTTGTTTAAAAAATACCACCATGAGCACTACATTGAGGAATTAATGTAAAGAGATACAAAGATGAAAAGGACATATGGGTATGAATGAGTTTTCAAATGAGTAAGAAAGACCAGTTGTGTATATCTATGTACCTAAAATTCAAGGTATGCCCATATATACCTAAAGTTCATTGTATGTTATGAGAAAAATAAAGTACCTATATAAATTGTGAAAACTATTATAATAAAAGGTTTGTAAAACATGTAGATTTTGTATGTGCCTTAGGACAATGGATGTATTTTGAGTATGTGGAAAAAATAGGAAAAGAATTTGTGTCTGAGAAAGTAATACGGACAGGAAACAAGAAATATAAAATACTGAAAATTTGGGGTCATGTGTAGAGAAGATTCTGGAACAAAGTCCTATTCAAAAGAATAGGAGATAGTGTTGGAGAGTTGGAGATAGGTTGTGGATGGAATTAAATGAATAATAAATGGTTTGTTATTCATACTTTGAAGATTTTAGGTAAGGGAACTGAATGATATCAGCTTTTGCTCTGAAAGGTGGATATAGCTATTTTAATTTAATAAATTGGAAATGACACAGACTTTACGTAGAATTCACATAGGGACAATAGGACAAATGAGAGTCAATGCCGACCTAAATTGGGTTGGAATTAGAGGGAATGAGAATGTTGGAAGAAATATGATTCCTTGTGGGGGATAAATAGGAATTAGCAGGTTATTTGAGTGGCAAGAAACATCAAAAAAATAAAGAAACCAATAATACATACAAGTTTATATTTAAACCCGAGTGGTCATATTGTCAAAGAACTCACGAAGGGACAATACTGAATAGCAAGCACCTTCTGATTGTTTACTATGTGGCAGTCACTAGCCTAAACGCCTCACGCCCATTATTTCATTTAGTCCTTAAAAAAACTCCAAAACTTGTGATGAACACATAATTTTTTGAGAAATTTTTAAACATTTTTGGAAACTTGCCCAATAATTGTGGATTATCAGGACTGGGATTAAACATAAAGAGTAAGACTCCAAAGATCATACCTATCCTGATTTTTATATAGAAGAGGCATAACATGCTTAAGGAGTGGGAGGACATACAACCAGGATATGGGGAGTCCAGGAGTAGATCTTAGAAATAATAAAATTCATTGTGTATTTGAGAAATAAAACACACTTTGTATGGCCTAAGAGTGGAATGCCAGATGAATTATGACAAGTAATGGTGTAAATAAAGAGAGATAATTTAAATACTTTTAAGGGCTGCCCTGTGGCTCAGTGGTAGAGAATCTGCCTGCCAATGCAGGAGATGCGGGTTCAATCCCTGGGTCAGGAAGATCCCCTGAAGAAGGAAATGGCAACCCACTCCATTATTGTCTGGAAAGTCCCATGGACAGAGGAGCCTGGCAGGCTACAGTTCATGAAGTCTCAAAGAGTTAGATACAATTTAGTGACAATGCAATGCCAATGTCAGTGCAAGACATGGCAAGGAAATTGGGCTAAAAGCAATAATAAGTTCTTTGTAAGTGTTAAGTAGGGAAGTAATATGATTAAATTTGGGATTTAAAAAGATAACACTGGCTGAAGTTAGGTAAACTTAGTTTGGGAAGAAGGAACAAGAAAGAAGGTAAGCATAAAGTTATGTTCCTTTTCTTGTTATTCAATCAGAAGCTGCATAGGCCATGGAAAATATAGCAATCTTAGATTCCTAGAAACAGGACCAGCAGGACTTGGACATGAACTGAATGCAGATAAGAGCAGAGGCAGTATGGAGAACAAATTTTATGCTCAGGATTCAGGATTGGGCAAGGTGATGTGATTGATGAGGTGTTCAGGATCCTACATATTGACAGAAACATGGCACATAAAGGAATGCCTTGGAGACAATAATGCTAAGTTTTGCTCCGTGCATATTCATTTAAGATGCTGGTAGGGCATTGGGTAAACATTTAGAATTGAAAGACCTTCCTTAAGAAAAAAAGAAAGGTCTTTGCATGTAGCTTTAAGTATTATAGTGGATTTTCCCCCAAAATTCTTTCCATGTGGTTCAGATAGTACTTACTAGGTCTATGAAGTGGATACATGTCATGGGCTAGCTGATGAGTATATGGCATTCTATTCAGCTCTTTCCACCTAGAACTTTTGCAAGGATGGGTATATGACCCAAGCCATACCTTCTAAACACACTGCATACATGCAGAGGTTTTTACTGGGACTTCAAAGTTACACAGTGCAAACCTGGTGGTGCTAGTGGCCTTATATTTAATGCCTTGCTAAATACTTTATGACAATGAAATACAGAGCAGAACCTATGGAAGAGACTTTTGACAGAATCACAGAACAACTGAATCCAACATTGGCTGAATCTACAAGGCACCAAGAGTCTCCTCAATTCTGTGAGTCAATTATTTTCTTTTATGTTTAAGCTCATTTGAATTATATTACCGTGCCATGCACCTAACACAGTACTGACAAATGCAGAAATCATTCACATGAGATTATACTTAGAAACCACATAATCTTCATAGAAAGGGAGAGTTTTACCTTGGATAAAGATGTCAGAGGAATCAATAAAATTGGGAAGTACTAAAATAGTACTGAGAAAAGAGTCTTAGTTGATGATGACAATTTCAAACTGCAAAGATATATGATACAATTTACTAGAAAGTGGGGTTGTAACCTTTTATTTTTAAAAGGAAAATACTATCTAAAGAAATTTTATTGGTAAGTAGACATAGAATTAGCTATGCAGACCAAAAACAAACAAACAAACAAAGAACTGCCAAAGGAAGTTTTTTGGTTTTTTTTTAATAATGGAAATTTTTGAGCATACTTATAATCTACAGAAAAAAAATCCATTGTGGAGGGAAATAATTAGGATGCCATGCAGAAAATAAATGATAGCAACTTCTATAGCTAGACAGGAAATATGAGTTCAAAAGTAGATGTGATATATTTATTAATAATTTTAAAAGAGCACACTGTAAATTGTTTATCAGCTCATTTAAAGAGGCTGGCTATCTATTTGCATTCCACATCATACCTTTTCATAGCAAGACGATAAGACTCAAAAACTAGTTGATTTGCCATAGCAAATTGCAATTGTAGCAAATAATTTTGTAATGGTTCTTTTTAAAGCAATGAATGAGGTTAGATGCCATCTGCAAAATAAAATTTGTGTTTATAGAAGATAGGCATTATCATTGCTTCTATCAAATTAATATATATTCTCATTAAATCATTTTTATTTCTCACAATTACCTAAAATAATTTATATGAAAGCTGCTGCTGCTGCTACTAAATCGCTTCAGTCGTGTCCGACTCTGTGCGACCCCATAGACGGCAGCCCACCAGGCTCCCCCGTCCCTGGGATTCTCCAGGCAAGAACACTGGAGTGGGTTGCCATTTCCTTCTCCAATGTGTGAAAGTGAAAAGTGAAAGTGAAGTCGCTCAGTCGTGTCCTCTTCCCAGCGACCCCATGGACTGCAGGGAGGACTACCAGGCTCCTCCGTCCATCGGATTTCCCAGGCAAGAGTACCGGAGTGGGTTGCCATTGCTTTCTCCATACATGAAAGCTAAAGAAGGTAAACTAAAACTTTTGATTAACTAAGGGAAATTATTTTTTAAGTTTCTTTTATTATCTTGATTAACATAGATAGTTAAGTGTCATGATAATAAATTGATTTAGTTCAAAAATTAAATTTTTCTTAAACTGACAAAAATTCATGACCTTCACCTGTCAGTTTCTTCCTGCATGATCCAACATTTACCTTTGTCTTACTTCTCTATTTTATTTTACATTTAGACTTTCTGTAGTTTAGGACTTTGCTGCCTAATGAGATTCATCAGTGTTTCTGGATTTTACACATCCAAGAGTATCCAGATTGTTCTTTTATTCATATCCATCTGGTCAAATGATTATAACCATTTCTTTCCAATGTAGACTCCACAGTGGGATTTACCCTTAGCTCTGAGTGTCATTAATATAATGCGCATGATAGGAAAAGCATCTGCAGTTTAAATAGTGATGAAATGTCATAGCAAAAAGTAAACCAAATAATTAATTTTTAATATTGCCAAAATTTCTATGTTAGTTTACATATTTGGTCATAACATTTTTATAACTTCTATCAGGATTGACAGTTATTTTGGTAATTGACATATACATGCAACATCTAGAGGGTGAGGGGAGATGAGAACAATATTATATAGGAAAAAGAATAAAATCCAAGGGGTTATAAAACTGAATAAAGATGGAATTAGTGGAGTTGTCTTACCCCAAGAGCCATTTACTCTTTCTTTAATTTGATGTAGTCTTTTAATGTTGGTTCAATTAAATTTTATTCTAACTCAAATTCTTAGATGCACATTGCTGAAAAACAAACTCCTACTATGACCATCACCTATCATGTTTCAAAGAAACAGTGTGCTTTTGTTTCCTTTTTAACCTAAAGAGCTTTACATGTTTGTCAGTTGTCATTAAAATGGTGCAGGACCTTATGATCCCTTCCCACCATGTCCTCAGCCTGCCTTTTGCCACTGCAAAACCTTCAGCCAAGTTTAATCAGAAAGGTGTGAAGATGCAAAAGCAAAGAAAAGCAGTCAAACAGGACAAAACAATAAAAGTTAAGTCAGGAAACAAAGTCAGGGACCTTTAGTTGCTTCTCAAAAGCTATAGATAATATTCTGAGCCATAACCCATAAGCTGTCTTATTGGTTCTGAACTGCACACCAGGTGGAAGAAGTTAACTACATAATCAAAAAACTGTAGCCATGACTTAAGCTGAGACAATTCCGAGAACTGGCCTCAAGAAAATGGGAACAAACCAACCCCGAAAGATGACACTGATCAAACCATTGCATGACCGATTTCAAGATGACCATCAGAGCTGACTGTGCTGTTTCTGAATTTAACCTCCTCCCTCATCTATAAAAGCTCTTCCCACAGTTAGGGGAGTTGACCATTGGACCAGAGTTCACCCCACCACTCTCCACATTTCAAGCATCCAAAATAAACCAAACTTTGCTTTCTACCAATTGCCTCTTTATTGGCTTTTGTGAGTGAACACTTTCAGTAACATCATCAATATGTTAAAATAAAAAACAAATGGAGACTAGCCTTGAAAATCCCAAGCAGACAAAACCAGTTTAATCATACAAGCAAAGCTTAATTTATCTTATTTTGTTAGATTAATTTTACCTGTGCCATTTCTTGCTTATGCCTCTGGAAATCATAAGTAAAACTTTAACTGTTTCCCAAAATTGATGAGGTAACTATTAACCAATTTCCTATTTTTTAAGAAAATTCTAATATTATAACCAATCACTGGTTTTTAAAAATGTCACTCTTTTCTCACTATATAAGCTGCTTCATAACAAGATAACCCTGAGCCTCATTTCATGTTTTGATTGAGCACTCCTGGGTCTCAAACTCATTCCTTTTTTTTTTTTTTTTTTGGTATATGTACAATAAACTTTTACAAATAATTACTACTTCAGTGCATTAGTTTTAATTCTGTTGTTTCTGAACTTTTAACAAATATAAAACACAAATGCATGACACTTACCTGAATTTTTGTGAATATACAACAAATAGATGTGAAGTCCAGTATTGGAATACTTCTTAACAGAACTCTCTTCGGGCTGGTCATCATGGCTTTGACTTTCAGGCCATCAGCATTGGAGAAAGATAAGGAGTTCCCTAACCAGCTCCCCATACTTGTGTTCTCCCATAAGCGTGATGCCTGAGCAATCTGGGTGCCGTCATCCTGGGTCCTGGCATTGCCCTTAGCCTGCCTGTTTATAAACTCCACTCAGGCTTAATTATCTCACCTGTCTAAGACATTACATTCAGCTGAATGATCACTTCTATAACTCTCTCAACCTTTCAAAAGTGATAATTTTATGTGTTATGTATGAACATTAATTTTCAACTTTATTTATATTTAGGGTACAAATATAATACATTATATGGGGAGTTATTTTCAAATTTATAGAACAATTTGAAGATGTAGCCTATGCATCCTACATATAGTATATATACTTTTGAAAATGTATGAGGCATTCATGCACTTAAATTTTGGAATGAAGTACCATGCTCTCGGGTGTCAAACATTTCTGCAACTGCATACTAAGTTTCTAACAATATTCAGCAATTTCTCCTGACAAAGTGAAGTGGAATTATAAGTGATAACCTGTGAAACCTTTTTGATATACATAACTGCTATGGATATTTTAGGTTAAAAGGCTTAGTTTTCCCACAGGCAGCAGTATTTTCTCTTTATACATCATTTTCCTCTTACCTGTTTATTCTGACAGTTTATTTCTTTGTCTTATTCAGCCTTGGAATACTCCACAAAAATCAAATGCTGTTGAGAAATTTAATGCATAAAATCATCAGTAGTCTGCTTCTTCCCTGAGTACCCATTCTTTGCTTGTTTGTCATCGTCTGTGCTCAGTCATGTCTGACTGTTTTCAATCCCATGGACTATAGCCTTTCAGGCGCCTCTGTCCATGGAATTTTCATGGCAAGAATACTGGAGCAGGTGGCCATTTCTTACTCCAGGGGATTTTCCTCACCCAAGGATCAAACCCGTGTCTCTTGCATCTCCTGCATTGGCAGGCGTATTCTTTACCTCTGAGCCACCTGGGAAGCCCAGCTGGCTTGTTAGAGTTGCTATAAAAACTTGCTTATTTGTGGGTGAGTGTTCAGTTTGGGTTTTTTGTAAAGGGACACTAAGAAATGATCAAAGCAATCTTGTTAAATTTAAGAAAATTAGAGAGAAAAAACTTTTCAATATTTTAGTCATTTATCTTCCTAAATATTGTCGTGTACTTCCTTTTATCCACACAAATGTCTAATTAACCAAATATAGTTTCATGGTAATTGTGTATTTCCACATTTCACCCTTTTTCACTTAATAATCTATCTTTCCATTAGCATTATTAAGATTAAGTGGTTGTGTGCCCACATGCTAAGTTGCTTCAGTTGTGTCTGACGTTTTGTGACCCCATGGACTGTAGCCCTCCAGGCTTCTCTGTCCATGGCATTCTCCAGGCAAGAATATTGGAGTGGATTGTATGCCTCCTCCAGGAGATCTTCCTGACCCAAGGATCGAATCCATGTCTCCGGCAGCTCCTGCTTTGCAGGTGGATTCTTTACCATTGAGCCAGAGGGAAGCCCCTAAATTAAGTGGTTAATTGTCAGATATTTAGCTATCTGTCTCTCTCACTTTTAATGATCAGCAGCCTCATAGTTTTACATAGATATCTACAAATATTACATGAAAGTTTCAAAATACATAAAGATTTAAAAATCAGTACATTTTATCATTATTTTAAAACTTGGTTAATTCTTACACTATTTTTATAAAATATAACTGCCTAAATCTAAATATATATGAGATATATTCCTTCTTTTTACACTTAACCAAAATACAGTCAAGTGCATTGGATCATTCAACACTCACTTGAATAAATTTTTTTTTATATCATATGTGTGTGCATATATTTATTTGATCAATTCATCATTATAATAGGCTTTATCAATTATCCACAAGTGTAACCTAGGGATAAAGTAGAGAGGAGATTATGAGAAAACTGTTTCTAAAAATAAAATACTGCTTCTATAAATAATAATACATTGAAACAAAAACAAATTAAATAATATTTTAATGCCATTATTCTGAGTTATTTTCATAAGTAGATATATTTTCTACATGTGTAAAATTTTCTAAATTTATAATCATATATGTGTAATGCATAAATAACTTGCATTCTTATTTTGGAAATTATAACTGTATCACAAGATTTCTGCATCTAAGACAATTTTTATAGTTGTCATGGTAAATATGTTTAATAAGCCATTTGTTGATATTATTTACTAAGTTTTTATAATACTAGCAAATGCTCTAACTTTTGAGAAAAAAATTGCTCAATATGCCAGCAAATTTGGAAAACTCAGCCGTGGCCACTGGACTGGAAAACATCAGTTTTCACTCCAACCCCAAAGATATGAAATGCCAAAGAATGCTCAAACTACCACACAATTGCACTCATCTCACATTCTAGTAAAGTAATTCTCAAAATTCTCCAAGACAGGCTTCAACAGTAGTGAACAATGAACCTCCAGATGTTCGAGCTGGATTTAGAAAAGGCAGAGGAACCAGAGATCAAACCACGAACATCCACTGGATTATCTAAAAAGTATGAGAGTTCCAGAAAACCATCTCCTTCTGCTTTATTGACTACACCAAGGTATCTGACTGTGTGGGTAATAACAAACTATGGAAAATCTTTAAAGATGAGAATACCAGACCACCTGACCTTCCTCCTGAGAAATCTATATGCAGGTTGGTAAGCAGCAGTTAGGACTGGACATGGAACAACAGACTGGTTCCAAATAGGGAAAGGAGTACATCAAGGCTGTATATTATCACCCTGCTTACTTAACTCACATGCAGGGTATATCATGAGAAATGCTGGGCTGCAGGAAGCACAAGCTGGAATCAAGATTGCCGGAAGAAATATCAATAACCTCAGATATGTAGTTGACACCACCTTTATGGCAGAAAGTGAAGAGGAACTAAAAAGCCTCTTGATGAAAGTGAAAGTGGAGAGTGAAAAAGTTGGCTTAAAGCTCAACATTCAGAAAATGAAGATCATGGCATCTGGTCCCATCACTTCATGGGAAATAGATGGGGAAACAGTGGAAACAGTGTCAGACTTTATTTTGGGGGGCTCCAAAATCACTGCACATGGTGACTGCAGCCATGAAATTAAAAGACACTTACTCTTTGGAAGGAAAGTTATGACCAACCTAGAAAGCATATTCAAAAGCAGAGACATTACTTTGCCAACAAAGGTCCGTCTAGTTAAGGCTATGGTTTTTCCAGTAGTCATGTATGGATGTGAGAGTTGAACTGTGAAGAAGGCTGAGTGCCGAAGAATTGATGGTTTTGAATTGTGGTGTTGGAGAAGACTCTTGAAAGTCCCTTGGACTGCAAGGACATCCAACCAGTCCATCCTAAAGGAAATCAGTCCTGGGTGTTCTTTGGAAGGAATGATGCTAAAGCTGAAACTCCAGTACTTTGGCCACCTCGTGCAAAGAGTTGACTCACTGGAAAAGACTCTAATGCTGGGAGGGATTGGGGGCAGGAGGAGAAGGGGACAACAGAAGATAAGATGGCTGGATGGCATCACTGACTCGATGGACATGAATTTGAGTGAACTCCAGGAGTTGGTGATGGACAGGGAGGCCTGGCGTGCTGAAATTCAAGGGGTCGCAAAGAGCCAGACAGGACTGAGCGACTGAACTGAACTGAACTGAAGTTATTTAAACATAATAATGTACTGCCATCTACTGGATTATGATGAATCAACAGGTCACTGAATGCACTGTTGTTATGTTGTCATGATATTTTGATGACTAGGGAGTCAAAAGTCACATGTTTGTAGCTAAAGAAAACTTCCTTTTTCAAATGGTTTATAAGTATATATTGGAGAAAAAGAGTAGAGCATATTTCTCTTTCTGACCTCATTCTACCCATACACAAACACACATACACCAAAAAAAAAAAAAAAAAATCTATCACTTCTCTAGGGATTATAGGAATTACATAATAATGACTAGTTTATAGCTTGATTGCTGTAAACAAAGATCTTGAAATCTGTTTGGAGAAGCAAAATATACTTACATAACAAAGAAAACAGTAAAATAAAAGGTTCAATTACAAACTATAAAGAGTCATTAAAATACTGTAAAAATTAAAAATACAGTTTAGGATTAGATTTTAGTTTGAGACAAACCTGAGTGTGAATCTTATGTCTGCACGTAGTTGACACATCATTATGTAAAATTTTTCTATAAGTTTCAATTTCCTTATAGGTACTGTCTGAATGGAAGCTGGCTGATGGGAGAGACTGACTGAGGGGGAAAGTAGGTCTTGTTCTGAAGGGTGGGGCAATATTCAGTAAATCTTTAATCCAATTTTCTGTTGATGGGTGGGGCTGTGTTCCCTCCCTGATATTTACCTGGGGCCCAACTATGGTAGAAGCCACTCTTCAGGGTGTGAACCATTGCTGAGGGCAAGGGCTGGGGCCGTGGTATTAGGCCTGGCTAGGTTTTGTTAGGAGAAGGCAATGGCAACCCACTCCAGTACTCTTGCCTGGAAAATCCCATGGACGGAGGGGCCTGGTGGGCTGCAGTCCATGGGGTTGCTAGGAGTTGGACACAACTGAGCGACTTCACTTTATTTTTTCACTTTCATGCATTGGAGAAGGAAATGGCAGCCCACTCCAGTGTTCTTACCTGGAGAATCCCAGGGATGGGGGAGCCTGGTGGGCTGCCGTCTATGGGGTCGCACAGAGTCGGACACGACTGAAGTGATTTAGCAGCAGCAGCAAACTATGGTAAAGGTAATGAAGATAAGGACGACCTGCTTGAAAAGGTCACTTGCAGGCACTGCTACACTCAGTGCCCCCAACCCTGCATCAGGCCACCGCCGACCCATGCCTCCGCTAGAGACTCCTGGCCACTCAGGGTAAGTCTGGGTCAGTCTCTTGTAGAAGTGCAAAGTCAAGTGGGCTTTAGGAAGCATTACTACGAACAAAGCTAGTGGAGGTGATGGAATTCCAGTTGAGCTATTTCAAATCCTAAAAGATGATGCTATGAAAGTGCTGCACTCATGCCAGCAAATTTGGAAAACTCAGCCGTGGCCACTGGACTGGAAAACATCAGTTTTCATTCTAATCCCAAAGAAAGGCAATGCCAAAGAATGCTCAAACTACCACACAATTGCACTCATCTCACATGCTAGTAAAGTAATGCTCAAAATTCTCCAAGCCAGGCTTCAACAGTACATGAATCATGAACTTTCAGATGTTCAAGCTGGATTTAGAAAGGGCAGAGGAACTAGACATCAAATTGCCAATGTCCATTGGATCATCAAAAAACATGAGAGTTCCAGAAAACAATCTACTTCTGCTTTATTGACTATGCCAAAGCCTTTGACTGTGTGGGTCACAACAAACTGTGGAAAATTATTTAAAAAATGGGAATACCAGACCACCTGATCTTCCTCTTGAGAAATCTGTATGCAGGTCAGGAAGCAATAGTTAGAACTGGACATGGAACAACAGACTGGTTCCAAATCCAGAAAGGAGTACATCAAGACTGTATATTGTCACCCTGCTTATTTAACTTATATTCAGAGTACATAATGAGAAACGCTGGGCTGGAAGAAGAACAAGATGGAACCAAGATTTCCGGGAGAAATATCGATAACCTCAAATATGCAGATGACACCACTATTATGGCAGAAAGTAAAGAAGAACTAAAGAGGCTCTTGATGAAAGTGAAAGAGGAGAGTGAAAAAGTTGGCTTAAAGCTCAACCTTCAGAAAAATAAGATCATGGCATCTGGTCCCATCACTTTATGGCAAATAGATGGGGAAACAGTGATAGACTTTATTTTTGGGGGCTCCAAAATCACTGCAGATGGTGACTGCAGCCATGAAATTGAAAGGTGCTTGCTCCTTGGAAGAAAAGTTATGACTAACCTGCTGCTGCTGCTGCTGCTGCTGCTAAGTCGCTTCAGTCGTGTCTGACTCTGTGCGAACCCATAGACAGCAGCCCACCAGGCTCCCTGTCCCTGGGAATCTCCAGGCAAGAACACTGGAGTGGGTTGCCATTTCCTTCTCCAATGCATGAAAGTGAAAAGTGAAAGTGAAGTCGCTCAGTCGTGTCTGACTCTTAGCCACCCCATGGACTGCAGCCTACCAGACTCCTCCATCCATGGGATTTTCCAGGAAGAGTACTTGAGTGGGGTGCCACTGCATTCTCTGACCTAGACAAACATTACTTTGCCCAAAAATGGTCCATCTGGTCAAAGCTATGGTTTTTCCAGTAGTCATGTATGGATGTGATTGATGGACTATAAAGAAAGCTGAGCACCAAAGAATTGATGCTTTTGAACTGTGGTATTGGAGAAGACTGTTGAGAGTCTGTTGGACTGCAAGGAGATCCAACCAGTCCATCCTAAAGGAAATCAGTCCTGAATATTCATTGCAAGGACTGATGCTGAAGCTGAAACTTCAATACTTTGGCCACCTGATGCAAAGAACTGACTCATTTGAAAAGACCCTGATGCTGAGAAAGATTGAAGATGGAAGGAGAAGGGGATGACAGAGAATGAGATGGTTGGATGACATCACCAACTCAATGTACATGAGTTTGAATAAACTCCAGAATTTGGTGATGGACAGGGTGGCCAGGTATGCTGTAGCCCATGGGGTCACAAAGAGTCAGACATGACTGAGCAACAGAACTGAACTGAACTGAACTGTCTGAATAGAGGTAATTCTACATGTTTATTATGAGTATTAAGTATAATAATAGGTATAAATAGCACAATGTCATTTACACAATGGTTAACTAATAATATTGTTTGAATTTATATATTTTTGACTAAAATTTTCATAGAAATTTGAAGACAAGATATTCTAATGTGATTTGTAGTAACTGAAATAGAAAGTTGAAGTAGGCTTTGAAATATTGAAATGATTTAGATAGGTTGTGATTAGGTATTGATACGTTATTACATTTACATTTTCATGTATTTTATGAATGTATTATTGAAATCATATGATAAAACTTATCTTCTCTTCTGAAACTATTGAAGATTTAGCATAAACAGGCTGGTGAACTTAATAGAGTTCCAACTTATAGCTGGCTTGATATATCCCTGCTCTTGAAAGAGAAGGAATAAACATTTATATTTCTGAAATAAGGACTTTAGGAGACATGAAATAGAAAGCTGTTCTTAAACAGGAAGAAATATTACATATATTGCTAACAGAAAAATGTTTAATATATTGTGTCTTAATTTCAGGATGCTATAAAAAATTACCATAGTCTGAGTGACTTGTAGACAAGAGAAACGTATTTCTCACAGTTCTGGAAGCTGAGAAGTCCAAGAACAAGGCACAGCAGTTTCCATGGCTGGTGAGACCCATTTCCTGGTTTATAGATGGTCCTCTCTCTGTGTCCTCATATGGTAGAAAGGGCAAGCTAGGTCTGTGTGGTGTTTGTTTGATTTTAATTGGGCTTCCCTGGTGGCTCAGACAATAAAGAATTTGCCTGCAATGTGAGAGACCCAAGTTCGATCCCCGGGTCAGGAAGATGCCCTGGAAAAGGGATTGGAAACCACTCCAGTACTCTTGCCTGAAGAAGCCCATGGACAGAGGAACCTGGCAGGCTACAGTCCATGGGATGGCAAAGAGTTAGACACAACTGAGCGGTTAACACTTTCACTTTATTTTAATAAAAAATCAAATGTTTTTATTAACTTTTTTTTAAATTATATAAGCTATACCCTCTAGACTTCCCAAAGCCCTGCCTCTAAATACCATAATTTTGAGGATTAGGTTTCAACATATGAATTTTAGGGCTCACAAACATTGGTGCCCACAATTTTTTTTTTTTTTTTTAAGAAAAGAACTTGTGTCCACACACAGAGGAAAAGAGAGTTTCACATTTTAGAACAAAGTCAAGAATAAGACCCAGAGTCATGAATAAGTGCAGAAGATGGAAAAGGAACGAAACGGTAAAAATGCTTTCAATTCAAAGATCAGAATCTTTGTGTGTGTGTAGTTTGTGTGTGTACTAAGTCGCTTCAGTCATGTCCCACTCTATGTAACCCTATGGATGGTGGCCAGCCAGGCTCCTCTCTATGGGATTCTTCAGGCAAGAATACTGGTGTCTGTCCCCATGCCCTCCTCCAGAAGATCTTCCTGACCCAGGGATTGAACCTATTTCTTGTTTCCTGTATTGGCAGGAGGTTCTTTACCACTAGCTCCACCTGGGAAGCCCATCAGAATCTTTAGAACCAAAAATAAAGACAGAATAGGCGTGCAAAGTGCACCAGCTTTGCAGTTTTACATATCCAGGTTCAAACAAGACTTTTATGTTAAACAGTGGTGTGTTGTTTATCTTGTAGAAATTAGTTAATCCTTTAAATTTTTCATAACATTCATTACAACCTAACCAGACAAAGACAACAGGAATAAGCCTGTTGACTGACAACAATACGCCTGTTGTCAGATTTATTGACTTGGTGTAGTGAGGGTGGAAATTCCAGAGGAATTTCTTTAAATTTGTGTTGATGCCTTGTGATTCTGGTAGAGCTATAAGTGATGTAGTCCTGCTTTCCCAGTCAAAGCAGGGAGCACCTCACCCTGGCCAAATATTTAGTGTTCTTTTCAGAAATGTGAATGTCCTACATTAGAGAGCATTGCTTTGCTTTGTCTGTGCTACCTGGATATAAAGATCTTGTAAACCTGGAGACTCAGTGGCCAACCTTGGATCACATGGAAAAAGAAGTTTTCAAAATGAAGACAGCACAAAAAAGATGAGTCAAGAAAACATCATCAGCCATGTTTAAAGGGGGCCTGATCTCTTTATTTTGTAGCTATGAGAAACAATCTATTCTTTTCTTTTTTCCTTTTTTAAATTGTAATTTTTCAAGAGACTGAAAATGATATAATGTTTTAATGAGGAAGATACATTTGAAGTGCACTTTTGAGAATAAATAATTTCCCAGAATGGGGTAAAGGACATCGACTGAGATATTTGTCCACTTCTGTTGTAAAGATACAACTCTTATTTTTAATAACTTGGTAGAAGTCATTAAAACCTTCTAGTGCTCTTAAGTGTATGATAATGTGTTTTAATTTTCATTAGTATATTTGACACATCTTTCTTGTCACTGTGGGGACCCACGCTTGAGTAACTCTCTTAAGTTAACTCATATTATCAACCTAAAGGACTCTCTTAAGTTTTTGCATTATCAGAATTGGTCTTAGATCCACAAAGAGAATTATATGTTCATATAATGTTTTGTTCGTATACGTTTTGTTTCTGTTTTTTCTCCAAGTGTCAAGTTTCAGTCCTTACCTATTATAGATTCATATTCAAAGCTGATGGCTAGTGATGACTTTCATTTCTATATGTAGGTATAGTAAACTGATTTCTTAACTGTTAATAGTAATCTGTTTGCCCTAATATAAATTCCATTATGTCTATTATTTCTCCTAAATTACGTGAGAGAGTATGTACAACCAAGAGGTAAAATAAGAGAAAGTGAAAATAATCCTCAGTTTAAAATGAGATAGCCTGAAACAGAAAGAAACTCTAGGTTTTAGCCAAAACTGAAAATCACTTGTGACATTCTGTCCAACTTCCTTAAATCACACATAAAGAATTAGTTATACATAAAATATAGCTTTCTACCTGATATGTGGTCAAGACATTTGTGTTGAGAGTCTCTAAGGCAACTTTCAGTTTTGGAGATTTGCTAGAAATACTTAAATAACTACTTTGGCTAATATTTATTACAATGAATGAATACAAAGTGAAAGAAACAAAGGGAAAATGCATGTGGGTAAAACTTTCAAGACTCTTCTTCAATGGAAACACAGGATATGCTCAATTCTTCCAGCCACAAATTGTGAAAATGTTTAAAGTATTTATTAAGGAAGCATATTTGAGACTTTTTATTGGTGGATGGTCATGTATCAAAATTCCAGATTCTCAAAAGGATAATGTTGTACTGCCTATAACATGTTTTTCCATAAATCATTTTGCACAACTTTCTATTCATCATTTATGGAAACTTGAAGAAACACAAACTGGAATCAAGATTGCTGGGAAAATATCAATAACCTCAGATATGCAGATGACACCACCCTTATGGCAGAAGGTGAAAGGAACTAAAAAGCCTCTTGATGAAAGTGAAAGTGGAGAGTGAAAAAGTTGGCTTAAAGCTCAACATTCAGAAAATGAAGATCATGGCATCTGGTCCCATCGCTTCATGGGAAATAGATGGGGAAACAGTGCAAACAGTGTCAGACTTTATTGTTTTGGGCTCCAAAATCACTGCATATGGTGATTGCAGCCATGAAATTAAAAGATGCTTACTCCTTGGAAGGAAAGTTATGACCAACCTAGATAGCATATTCAAAAGCAGAGACATTACTTTGCCAACAAAGGTTCATCTAGTCAAGGCTATGGTTTTTCCTGTGGTCATGTATGGATGTGAGAGTTGGACTGTAAAGAAGGCTGAGCGCCGAAGAATTGATGCTTTTGAACTGTGGTGTTGGAGAAGACTCTTGAGACTCCCTTGGACTGCAAGGAGATCCAACCAGTCCATTCTGAAGGAGATCAGCCCTGGGTGTTCTTTGGAAGGAATGATGCTAAAGCTGAAACTCCAGGACTTTGGCCACCTCATGCGAAGAGTTGACTCATTGGAAAAGACTCTGATGCTGGGAGGGATTGGGGGCAGGAGGAGAAGGGGATGACAGAGGATGAGATGGCTGGATGGCATCACTGACTCGATGGACGTGACTCTGGGTGAACTCCGAGAGTTGGTGATGGACAGGGAGGCCTGGCATATTGCGATTCATGGGGTCGCAAAGAGTCGGATACGACTGAGCGACTGAACTGAACTGAACTGAACTGATAAGCAGTCATGGTCCTGGATATCTATCAAAGATCCACAATGTTAATAGTCCTTCTAAGGATAGTTTACTCAGGTCTGCTAACAGTTTTTGCCTTGTTAGTTACTCAGTCATGTCCAGCTCTTTGCAAACCCATGGACAGTAGCCTAGATGCCAGGCTCATCTGTCTATGGAATTCTGCAGGCAAGAATGTTGGAGTGGGTTGCCATTTCCTTCTCCAGGGGATCTTCCCAATTCAGGGATTGAACCCAGGTCTCCTATATTGCAGGCAGATTCTTCACCATCTGAATCACCAGGGAAGCCCCTAACTCTTGTGCTTTTCTGATGAAAGATGCAAATGTATCAAAGTGTTAATATAGGAAATTTAAAAGAATGAATAATACAGCCTTGAATACTAATATCCTTAATAATTCATTGTGTAAACACTAAAGAGAATTAATTGTCTTCGTAATGGATAAATAATGGAGCCCTCACAAAAACAGATTTTAAATTTGCATTAATCAGTATACCCCAAACTGGTAATAAGTTAAAATTGGACTTTTACACCAGTGATAATTAACCCTGGCTAGGTGTCCTCTCTAGTTATGAAATCCAAATATCAGTATTTTTTTTTTAACTTCTCAGTTAATTATAATGTGCAGCCAATGTTGAGAACTATGGTTATAAAGCGATTAAACATTTTAATAACTGGGATTCAGGAAGCAACATTGCTGAGGTTTGGGTTCTGGGCTAGTAAAAGCTTTTTTGGAATATTGCTCCCCTATGGGACAATTTGCCTAAGAAATCTCATAAAAAAGCTTGCTGTATGGGTTTAAAGCTTCTTAACGAAGCTTTAATCACTTATTAACATCTTAGACATTTCTGTCTGTTCTTTATAAGTGTTTTTAGAGCAATTAGTAAAGATATTTTCGAAGAAATGAATCCTCACCACAGGAACTAAGTGTCTTAGGGAGAGAGAAAAATTATAATCAATAAATTTTCAATTGGTGGGAAATGTAGGAGTCTAATCCCAATATGAATCCAATTATGTTAGTAATGTTCATTGATTGTTTACTTTGTTCAGGCATTAGGTGAGATATCTGTGATACTAGCATTAATTGACAACAATTCCTATCATTAATGTATTTAGGACTTACTGTGCTTATAAGCTAATTGGGTCATTGTCATCCTGATAGCCCACATTAAGACTCCACCTTCTTCCTTGTAGTCATTTAATATGATTTTTATTTGACTTCCCTTCCAAAAGGCAATTGCTTAACATCTTATTCAGTTTTTCTCTTAATTGGATCAAAGTTCACTTTGTCTCCATTGTCAGTTTTGAGAAATGAAATTCTAAGTGCTTGGGTAATGGATTTGATAAGGTGACCATTAATTCAATTTTGCAAATGATTATTCTGATTTTTAAAATCTTTCTTAATTAATTAAATGGAAATCTGTGAGATCGGGGCTAATAATCATTTTAAATAGCTTCCTAGTCCGTGAAGATCTTTTCTTTTATAATTTGAAAACATTTCTACTTCCATTTTTTTGTTTCTCATTCTTTCCATTTTGGGAATTCACTTTTAAGTTCACTCCTTAATTTCCCACACAAGCCTAAAGGAAATCAAATAAAGAGAAATAATTAATCACACTTTCTTTTCTCTCATCAGTCACTATCATGATCACTCCATTACCTGAAGGAAAGAGGCAAATTTTCAAAACTATATCTTAAAATGTTCACATTTTATACTTTTATTATATAGAAAATAAACATCTAGACACATCAAAAAATGAAACAATATATTATAAATCAAATACTATCTCTTCAAATATGCACTACTTCCCACTTTTCTCATTAACATAGTTTGTACTGTATTATGTTACTTTTTGGAAAATCAGATTTATAATTATTTTTGACAATTATTTTACTTTGTATATTTTTCAATCACCTAGTTGATTAGTTCTTTTTCTGTAATGTAGTGTTCCTTTGCCTCTTCAATTTTTACTTTCTGTATTTCTTATACTTTTCTTTCTCTCAGCAATAACCATAGTATCTTAGCTAGAAATATCAATGTTTTCTTCATCTTTTTATAATCAATATATATACTCTATCATAAGAATAGTCAATATGATTATAGTTCTATTTCATATGAATAATAATATTCAATATGATACCAATCAATATTATGTAAGGAGAATTTTAGGACAAAATTTTTCATATCCATTTTCAAACTCTTGAATTTATAAAGTCAAACACGTACAGAATATCATGGTACTTATAAGTGTTTTATTAAAGAACAACCCAGCTACAGTTTTATAATTTCTTATTGTTTAAATGTTGGGGTCATTTTTTGCCATATTATTTATAATATATCTGTGAGATCCAGTATGGGTACCATATAACCTACTGCCTAAGACTTAAAGAATTCTACTATTAATGGAAGCATTTTATCAGTTTCTTGACCTCTCAGAAGGACAACATGAAGAAATGAAAAAACCAGTGTTCTTGGAGACAAAGAATCTTGATTTATTGCCAACATTTTTTAAAAGCAGAACCATGGTTAAGCATGTAGTTTCTCATTATGAATTTGAGATAATTCTGAAACTCAAACATCAAAAATGCATCCACATTTTTTTCAGTAAAAACATAAGCCATTGTTTTCATATTATAAATCCTGACAAATGTTTTAACCTCATTTTCTAATTTATCTGAGGCCATCATTTCTGCTCCAGCCAGCTGAAACTCTATGTCATCTACCACACATCATTTGTTGAGCTAACATTTGCAAAAAAACTCACACAAATGTATAAAATGATCTTCAAAGTATTTTTGTTGTCACAATGGTTGTTTTGCTTTTATCACTCGTGAAAACTGGCAGGTCTTTTTTCTTTCTCTTAAAAAATCTTGTGTATTGTTTTTAAACTGGTAATTATTGATGGAATTGGAATATATTTCAGTTTTACACAAGAAGAAAAATCTAATGATCATAAAGAGTTAATTTAAAGCCAAAAGTCCTGGCTGTTGTAGAAACGGAAGTGTTCATATTCATTAGAGAGAACATTTTTTATCTCATCTCTTCTACTTTATTTCCTAGTTAAAGATGCCTGTACTACAAAATTTAAACTAAATCACTCCTAGTTAATGTATATAGAGAGCTTTGAAGATGAAAAGTGTTACAGCAGATTACAGTTCTACTTATTGCGTATAATGAGAATTCAGCAACATAGATTAAATCTCACTTTGCAAATGGTATTTGCTAGTGTAGCTAACATGAATGAGGCTTCCTTCTTTTAAGTCTTGCATATTTGTCTATTTAGCAGTAATTAATTTGACTTTCTTTGATATTTTCAAAGGTAAAAATTATTTCTGCATCTTTTAAAGTGCCATTTGGCTCCTGGAAAAGTTATATATAATTTATTAATGTTCTAATTAGATGCAATAAAAGAGTATCTGACCTTTAAAATATCTGACAGCATATACTACTTTTTATCGACATAAATATTTTGCTCTTTTGAACTTGAGCAGTTTGACAAGTACTTATTTCTCTGTAGGATACAGGGAATTCTTAACAGAAATGGCTAGTACCAAAATTTTCCCATTTGCTTCCCAGTTGACCTAAAATAATCCAATCTGAAGCATTTATATATCACAGGTGTGGTGGTGGTGGTTTAGTCATGTCCGACTCTCAGGACCCCATGGACTGTAGCCTGCCAGGCTCCTCTGTCCATGGGATTTCCCAGGCAAGAATACAGGAATGGGTTGTCATTTCCTTCTCCAAGGGATATTTCTGACCCAAGGATTGAACTGATGTCTTGATCATTTGTCTCCTGCATTGTAGGCAGTCTCTTGCATGGCAGGTGGATTCTTCACTGACTGAGCCACCTGAGAAGCCCGTATCAGAGTTAAAGAATTGCTGTCTATCAAAGTCTTTTGCAAACTGGTATTGAGTCGTTTACTTGTATTTCCTTATCTTTTGTTTTGTAAAGATTGACCAAATTCCTTTCCGTTTTATTTACTCATCTCTACTGATTGAATTTCATTTTGGTAGGAATGTCCTTTTGGTACTTTTCTATTTCTCTGTCTTCCCGTGTACTTCCTGTGGCATGAGTCCTGCAGCTCTGCTTTTTCTGATTTTAGTTTTCCTAACCTGACTCTACCTAACTTCTACCCCTCATTCTGATAAAAACAAATTACCCCAACCTATATTTTCCATTATATCCACTACTGACAGTCATCAATAATCATACTGATGACAGTTCGTGCACCCATGCTAAGTTGCTTCAGTTGTGTCTGACTCTTTGTAACCCTATAGACTATTGCCAGGCTCCTCTGTCCATGGCTGCCATGCCCTCCTCCAGGGGATCTCCCCAAACCAGGGCTCCAACCCTCATCTCTTATGTCTGCCTCATTGGCAGACAGGTTCTTTACTACTAGCGCGACCTGGGAAGCCCACTGATGACAGGTAAATATTCCTAATTAGAAATTTCAGTATGTTTGGCTATGTTGGACTGAATATACATTGTTTTCCCTGAAACAGAATTTTGTTTATATGTTGAATATATAAACATTTTTACATGTGTATAGTTAGTTATTAGCATTACATATATACCTGCTGCTGCTAAGTCGCTTCAGTCGTGTCCAACTCTGCAATCCCATGGACTGCAGCCTACCAGGCTTCTCCATCCATGGGATTCTCCAGGCAAGAACACTGGAGTGGGTTGCCATTTCCTTCTCCAATGCATGAAAGTGGAAAGTGAAAGTGAAGTCATTCAGTCGTGTCTGACTCTTAGAGACCCCAATGACTGCAGCCTACCAGGCTCCTCCATCCATGGGATTTTCCCAGCAACAGTACTGGAGTGGGGTGCCATTGCCTTCTCCCACATATATGCATAGATGTACATATATTTCAAATATATGAATGCATGTGCATGTACATGTACATGGGCTTCCCAGATGGTTCAGTAGTAAAGAATCTGCCTGCCAATACAGAAGATGGGGTTCAATTCTTGGGACAGAAAGATTCCCTGGAGAAGGAAATGGCAACCTCCAGTATTCTGGCCTGGAGAACTCCATGGACAGAGGGCCCTGGGCCACTAAACAACAATGCATGTATGTGTATATATGTACTTTATCTCCCATTTCTGTCTACTCATATATGAGGCAGATAAAGCAAGATTAATTGTACTATTCATATTTCCTTTTATTTGCTTTTCTAAATAAAAATAATGATATGGCCTTATGATAGTAAATACATCCATAACTAATTTTAATAGCAGCTGTGGAATGTTTCATTTTGCTATACTACAATTATGCAACTGAATGCTTATTTTCAAATGTGAAAAATTCACCCCCTCCTTTAATTATGATCTCCATCAATTTTTATTGTGTATTTTTCTACCTTACAAGGAAAAAGTATTTTAATTAAGGTATTTAATTAATTTAATTAATGAGGGATTGAACTGACTTCACTTTAGGGCTTCTCAGTCTTCTACAATGGGGTGTTCACATGCTGTTCTTTCTACCTGAAATACTTTTACCCATCTCCACTGGGGATCCCCCATTCATTTTTCAAACCTTCACTTAATTGTTTTGGCTCTTCTGAATCCCTTGAAATTTCATATGAATACGAATCATCTAATTGTCAATTACTGAAGACATTTCTGCTGAAAATTTTATAAGAACTTCATCAAATCTGTAAATCAATTTAGGGATTACTGATATTTTGTCAATATTAAGTCTCTAAATCCATGATCATGGGATACCTTACCATTCATTGGAATTTCTTTAATAGCTTTCAAAAGTGCTTTCCTAGTTTTCAGTATACAATTCTTACACTTCTTTTGTCTTATTTAAACCAAAATATATTTTTCTTTTTGATGCTATTTTAAATGGAATTTTTTGATTAATTTTATTTTTAGAATGCTCACTCCTACTATACATAGAGTTGACATATATGCATGACTATGCACCCTTGCTGAAATCATTTTTTAGTGGAACTATTCAGTTCAGTTCAGTCGCTCAGTCGTGTCCGACTCTTTGCCACCCCATGAATCGCAGCACACCAGGCCTTCCTGTCCATTACCAACTCTCGGAGTTCACTCAGACTCACGTCCATTGAGTCAGTGATGCCATCCAGCCATCTCATCCTCTGTCGTCCCCTTCTCCTCCTGCCCCCAATCCCTCCCAGCATCAGAGTCTTTTCCAATGAGTCAACTCTTTGCATGAGGTGGCCAAGTACTGGAGTTTCAGCTGATCTCCTTCAGAATGGACTGGTTGGATCTCCTTGCAGTCCAAGGGACTCTCAACAGTCTTCTCCAACACCATACTTCAAAAGCATCAATTCTTTGGGACTCAGCTTTCTTCACAGTCCAACTCTCACATCCATATGTGACAACTGGAAAAACCAGAGCCTTGACTAGACGGACGTTTGTTGGCAAAGTAATGTCTCTGCTTTTCAATATGTTATTTAGGTTGGTCATAACTTTCCTTCCAAGGAGTAAGTGTCTTTTAAATTCATGGCTTCAATCACCATCTGCAGTGATTTTAGAGCCCCCCAAAATAAAGTCTGACACTGTTTCCACTGTTTCCCCATCTATTTCTCATGAAGTGATGGGACCAGATGCCATGATCTTCGTTTTCTGAATGTTGAGTTTTAAGCCAACTTTTTCACTCTCCTCTTTCACCTTCATCAAAAGGCTTTTTAGTTACTCTTCACTTTCTGCCATAAGGGTGGTGTCATCTGCATATCTGAGGTTATTGATATTTTCCCAGCAATCTTGATTCCAGCTTGTGCTTCTTCCAGTGAAGAGTTTCGCATGATGTACTCTGCATATTAGTTAAATAAGCAGGGTGACAATATACAACTTTGACGTACTCCTTTTCCTATTTGGAACCAGTCTGTGTTCCATGTCCAGTTCTAACTGTTGCTTCCTGACCTGCATACAGGTTTCTCAAGAGGCAGGTCAGGTGGTCTGGTATTCCCATTTCTTTCAGAATTTTCCATAGTTTATTGTGATCCACACAATCAAAGGCTTTAGCATAGTCAATAAAGCAGAAATAGATGTTTTTCTGGAACTCTCTTGTTTTTTCCATGATCCAGCGGATGTTGGCAATTTGATCTCTGGTTTCTCTGCCTTTTCTAAAACCAGCTTGAACATTGGGAAGTTCACGGTTCATGTATTGCTGAAGCCTGGCTTGGAGAATTTTGAGCATTACTTTACTAGCATGTGAGATGAGTGCAATTGTGCAGTAGTTTGAACATTCTTTGGCATTGCCTTTCTTTAGGATTGGAATGAAAACTGACCTTTTCCAGTCCTGTGGCCACTGCTGAGTTTTCCAAATTTGCTGGCCTATTGAGTGTAGCACTTTCACAGCATCATCTTTCAGTATTAAAAGAGCTCAACTGGAATTCCATCACCTCTACTAGCTTTGTTCGTAGTGGAACTATTAGGACTTTCTATATACAAAATCATTATCTGCAAAAGCAAATAGCTTGACTTTTCACTTCTTTTTTTCCTAATTGAAGGCGGTTTCTTTTTCATAATTAATTTTTCTGGCTATACATTGCACTGAAATGTTGACTAGAACTGGTGAAAGAAGACCATAGAATATAATCAGAGAACATACCTTGTATGATTTCAATCTTTTCAATTTATTAAGACTTTTTTATGACTTAATATATGATCTATCTCGGAAACTCTCCCATGTGAACTCGAATAGAATGTGCTCTATTATTAGGTGGTGTGCTCTATAGATGTCTATTACATCTAGTTGGTACATAGTATTATTATTATCTTTTATTTTTATACTAATTTTTTTGCTTATTTGCACTGTTGAGTTGTAGTGTCGAGTCCTAGAATTTGCAGTGTTGAGTCCTAGAACTGTTATTGATGAATTATTTATCTTCCATTCAGTTCTATCAGATATTTCTTCATGTATTTTGAGATTCTCTTTTGAGGTTCATGCTGCTGCTGCTGCTAAGTCGCTTCAGTCATGTCTGACTCTGTGTGACCCCATAGAGGGCAGCCCACCAGGCTCCCCTGTCCCTGGGATTCTCCAGGCAAGAATACTGGAGTGGGTTGCCATTTCCTTCTCCAATGCATGAAAGTGAAAAATCAAAGTGAAGTCGCTCAGTCATGTCTGACTCTTAGCAACCCCATGGACTGCAGCCTACCAGGCTCCTCCATCCATGGGATTTTCCAGGCAAGAGTACTGGAGTGGGTGCCATTGCCTTCTCCATTTGAGGTTCATACATTGTCATAAATGTTATATCTTCTTGATGGTCTGACATTTTTATTTTTATCATTGTGATTGTGGCCCTTTATCTCTAGTAACTTTTTTTACTTTAAGATCAATTTTGTCTTGATATTGTTGAGCCATTCCAATTCCCTATAGTTGCTCTTTGTATGGTATATATATTTCTATTCTTTTTATTTTCAAGCTATTTGTGTCTTTGAATTTAAATTGCATCTCCTGCTGATAGCTTCCCTGATAGCTCAGTTGGTAAAGAGTCCACCTGCAATACGGGATACTAGGTTCGATTCCTGGGTTGGAAAGATCCCCTGGAAAAGTGTAAGGCTACCCACTGCAGTATTTTGGCCTGGAGAATTCCATGGACAGTATAGTCCATGGGGTCGCAAAGAGTCAGACACGACTGAGGGACTTTAACTTTCCTGTTGAGAGCATATAGTTTTATCTAGATTCTTTTTTTCTTTCATCCAATATAAATATCTCTGCCTTTTCACTGGGCTTTGTAATCCAGTTACATTCAATGATATAATTGATATAGGTTATCTATACCTGCAGTTTCCTCTTTTCTTTCTACTTCAGGTGTATTTTGTTGCACTATTCTCTTTTTGGTATACCTTTTGATTATATAGATTTTTTAGTATAACATTTAAACTGTTTAAATACCTTTTAAATTGTATTTTTTTAATTATTAGTGACTTCTCTAGGGCTTATAATATATATCTAAAGTTATAAGAATCTACTTTAGATTTATATTGACTTAGATCCATAACAATATAGAATACATTATATATTGTATATGTAACATATATATATATGTTATAACATATATACTTATGTTATAATGTATGCTATAGCAATATAACATGCATAAATTTTATGTCATTGTTTACTTTTAATCATTTAAAAGTAATACCATATCTAAGAACAGAGATTCAAAATGCATTAAGTAAAAAAGTAATAGAACTGAAAGGTGAACTAGAAAAATCCACAATTATAGTTGTGGATGGCAACGCTTTTCTCTCAGTAATCAATAAAATGAGTTGACAAATAATTGGCAAGAAAGAATACCTGAAAAGACTACAAATCACAAGACCTAATTGGCATTTATAGAACATACCATTAGAAGAAAAATATACCTTCAAGTGCACATATAAGTTTCTTGAAGATGTGCCAATAAAGACCAAACATTGAAAACACTTAAAGTATACCCTGTTACCATAATGGAATTAACATCAAAATCAACATCAGAAATATCTAGAAAAATCCTCAAATATGTGGAAACTAAGCAATATACTTCCAAAAAAAGTGTGGGTCAACAGTAATTTCTACTAGAAATTATTTTGAAGTAGATTAAAATGAGTTCACTCTACTTAGCTTTAGAAAAATAATAAATTACTAGGTTTTAGTAATGCATAATTAGAATTTAAAATATACCAAAACACTGTAGTATGTACAATAGCATCCCCAAATGTTTAATATTTAGGGATATCTAACTAAATATTCAAAATGTGCATGTGTGCTCAATCACTCAGTT
Source organism: Bos mutus (assembly GCF_027580195.1). Taxonomy (NCBI): domain Eukaryota; kingdom Metazoa; phylum Chordata; class Mammalia; order Artiodactyla; family Bovidae; genus Bos; species Bos mutus. The sequence goes on along the minus strand of NC_091630.1, from coordinate 29,013,502 downwards.
GTGTCTGACTGTTTGCTACTCTATGGATTCTATCTCACCAGGTTGCTTTGCCCATGGGATTTTCCAGGCAAGAATACTAGAGTGGGTTGCCAATTCCTCCTCCAGGGGATCATCCCAATGCAGTGATCAAACCCGTGTCTCCTGCATCTCATGAAGATTCTTTACTGCTGAGGCATCAGGGAATCCCCAAATATGCAAAATATTTGAAGTTAAATAAAAATATCAATGAATAATAAATATAGACATATGCCTCATTTTCTGTATCAGTAGAAGAAATTCTCTTTGAATTTATCTGCCAATTCATTGCAACCACAATCTAAATCTCACAAAATTTTTGTAGACAACGTTTATTTGAAAATTGACATTGAAAAGGGAAGTCTATAATAATAGCAAGACAAAAGAAGAAAAAGCTTAGAGGACTAATATTACTTGATTTCATGGTTTAATAAAAAGCCACAATAATCAAGACAATGTGATAGTAGCACAAGCACATAGATTAATGGAGAAATTCAGAAAGAGAAATTTAAATATATGTCAATTGATTAACAGCCAAAATTTCAAGTTATTTAAATTGAGAGTCTTTTCTACTAGCATTTCTGGAACACTAATATATGAAAGAAAAAATCAAAACCAAAATGGGAAAAAAAATTCTTGAATTCATACTTCTCATCATATACAATGAAGATTTCTAATATTTCCCCCATCATTCTAATCAATATGTCAAATGACCAAATATGCAGTCTGTTCCAAGTATTGTTAGTTCATCACGTGCCTAATCTCAGGGATCTCTTAAAGGTTAACTTTAGCCCCAATTTTATGTATATATGTATGTATTATATTTGCTCTTGAGTGCCCCTAAATGTGACAAATTGACTATTTCAGCTTTCTTCTAATTTACTCATAAAATAGTCAATATAGAAATTATAGCATCCTCCTTTGATACATATTACAGTGAACATGTACTGTTAAATTTTTTAATGCCCGGCAGAAAATATTTAGAAATTTTAAGAGAAGTAGTATTATACTATCTAACTTTTCTTTGTTTAAATATACAATTTATATAGGTTATGGTTTTTCTCATATACATCTCATTTCTAATTGATTTTCAAATATTGCTGTATATACATTTTACAATATATAAACATTACTTTGTACCATCATAACACTCAGCCTGCCTACTGACTTTGGAGAAAGAGTTATATTTCACAGATTTTATGTTTCTAAGAGTTAGCAAGTATATGGTTCTGTGATAAGTGCTTCGTTGTTGTCCACATATTAAATTCTAAATTAGGTTTCTGACTGCCAAAGATCTAATGAACCATTTATAATTTATCTTTTGTGGATTTCAAAGACTCTTATTAGAATTCTGAATAAGCTTGGAGAATGTGAATAGAAGTCACAGGAAAAATAACCAAATTTAGTAAGATATATCATATATTTAAAATGTTATGCAACATATACTTGGATATTGCAAACCTTAATTAATGCATTAAAGTGCCTTCATTATAAAAAGCAATATTTATAAAATAATAAACAATTTACCTCAATACTTACTTTTAAATGTTTAAATATTCCAACACTGGTTAAAAAAAAATCAATACATTCTATTTAGAAGAGTGACAAGAATTGTGTACAAGGTTAACTTAAAGTTCTATAGATGAATCAGAGTAATAAACAGAAATAACATGATTTTAAAGGAATTCTGCCATAATTTCCATAATATATTGTTTAACACTTTCAAGTATTAAAATGAGAGCAATAAGTGGAAATGTAATGTTTATCCAACACTTATCAAGTGTATATTATAAAATATGTGGTGTGTTGAAAAAATGGATGTAAACAAAATCTAATTCCCATACGCGTGTGTGCACATTCAGTCATGTTTGACTCTTTGTGACTCTATGGACTATAGCCCACCAGGCTCCTCTGTCCATGGGATTCTCCAGGCAAGAATACTGGAGTGGGTATTCATTTCCTTCTCCAGGGAATCTTCCCAACTCAGGGATCAAACATGTCTCCTGCATTGCAGGCACATTCTTTACTTCTTGAGCCATTGAGGCTTCCCTAATTTCCAAATATTTTAGTAAAATCAGACAGATCTCCATGCAGGCTACAATAAATTATAAAATCATAAATAGATCATTATAAAAGGACAGAAATATTATTTCTAATTTGTTATATTAAGGAAAGATCCCTCGCTTACTACCTCACATCCATTAGAATAACTAATATTTTTAAAAAGAAAAAAAATCTAGAAAATAACAAGTGTTAGAAGTGATGTGAAGAAATTAGAAGCTTTGGACATTACTGGTAGGAATGTAAAATGGTACAGTCACTGTAGAAGATAGTAGGATGGTTCCTCAAAAAATTAAACATGGAATTATGACAGGATCCAGAAATCTCACTTGTATGGTTATACCCAAAAAGAATTGAAAAAAAGAGACACAAACAGACATTTGTATTCCAAATAACCATTACTCACAGTAACCAAAGATAGGAAGAAAAAAAAAAAACTATGTCCATCAACAAATGAATGAATAAACAAAATATGACATACAGAAACTATGTATTATTATTCAGCATTAAAAAGGAATGAAACTCTGATACATGCTACAAGATGTCTAAACCTTGAAAACATTATGGTAAGTGAAATTAGCTAGATAAAAATGACAAATACTGTAAAATTTCATTTATACAAGGTACCTAGAATACTCAAATTCATAGAAACGGAGAGTAGAATAGTGGTTACTGGAGGATGTGTTTAATGGGTATAGATTTTCAGTTTGGATGATGTAGAAGCTAGTGGTGATAGTGAAACAACAATTTAAATGGACTTAGTAATAAGACATCCAGACAGCCTGGAATGTGAAGTCAAGTGGGCCTTAGAAAGCATCACTACGAATAAAGCTAGTGGAGGTGATGAAATTCAAGTTGAGCTATTTCAAATCCTGAAAGATGATGCTATGAAAGTGCTGCACTCAATATGCCAGCAAATCTGGAAAACTCAGCAGTGGCCACAGGACTGGAAAAAGTCAGTTTTCATCACAATTCGAAAGAAAGGCAATGCCAAAGAATGCTCAAACTACTGCACAATTACACTCATGTCACACGCTGGTAAAGTAATGCTCAAAATTCTCCAAGCCAGGCTTTAGCAATACGTGAACCATGAACTTCCTGATGTTCAAGCTGGTTTTAAAAAAGGCAGGGGAACCAGAGATCAATTGCCAACATCCACTGGGTCATTGAAAAATGAAGATAGTTCCAGAAAAACATCTATTTCTGCTTTATTGACTATGCCAAAGCCTTGACTGTGTGGATCACAATAAACTGTGGAAATTTCTGAAAGAGACGGGAATACCAGACCACCTGACCTGCTTCTTGAGAAATTTGTATGCAGGTCAGGAAGCAACAGTTAGAACTGGACATGGAACAACAGACTGGTTCCAAATAGGAAAAGGAGTATGTCAAGGCTGTATATCGTCACCCTGCTTATTTAACCTATGCAGAGTACATCATGAGAAATGCTGGGCTGGAAGAAGCACAAGCTGGAATCAAGATTGCTGGAGGAAATATCAATAACCTCAGATATGCAGATGACACCAAGCTTATGGTAGAAAGTGAAGAGGAACTAAAAAGCCTCTTGATGAAAGTGAAAGAGGAGAGTGAAAAAGTTGGCTTAAAGCTCAACATTCAGAAAATGAAGATCATGGCATCTGGTCCCATCACTTCATGGGAAATAGATGGGGAAACTGTGTCAAACTTTATTTTTGGGGGCTCCAAAATCACTGTAGATGGTGACTGTAGCCATGAAATTAAAAGACGCTTACTCCTTAGAAGGAAAGTTATGACCAACCTAGATAGCATTTGAAAAGCAGAGACATTACTTTGCCAACAAAGGTCCGTCTAGTCAAGGCTATGGTTTTTCCTGTGGTCATGTATGGATGTGAGAGTTGGACTGTGAAGAAAGCTGAGTGCTGAAGAATTGATGCTTTTGAACTGTGGTGTTGGAGAATACTCGAGAGTCCCTTGGACTGCAGGGAGGTCCAACCAGTTCATCCTAAAGGAGATCAGTCCTGGGTGTTCATTGGAAGGACTGATCCTGAAGCTGAAACTCCAATACTTTGGCCACCTCATGCGATGAGTTGACTCATTGGAAAAGACCCTGTTGCTGGGAGGGACTGGGGGCAGGAGGAGAAGGGGACGACAGAGGATGAGATGGCTGGATGGCATCACTGACTGGGTGGACGTGAGTTTGGGTGAACTCCGGGAGTTGGTGACGGACAAGGAGGCCTGGCGTGCTGAGATTCACGGGGTCGCAAAGAGTCGGACATGACTGAGCGACTGAAGTGAACTGATACAAAGGATGAGGTTGTATACTGAAGTTTAATATGCCAATAAAAATTCACAGACATCTGGTTTCTCATTTCTCTCAAGTGCTAGAATGTACTCAGCTTTATTTTCAAGCCTGAAGCCAAGAGAGATAAATATAGGGACAATCAAAGAAGAACAACATTTTTGCCCTGAAGTTTTCTTCCATGACTCAAACTATGCACATATTTGATGAAGGGAAAAATATGTCCTAACCCAGGAGTATGAAATATAATTTATAAAATTCTTTTAGAATTTTATATCATAAGACAAGTTCTCTTCTCCAGTATGTAAGTGAAAAAATATATAGCATGACTATCCTTAAGAAATAAACTTTTAAAAATATTGATTTATCTAGTATTTACTAAATTGTGTTTTTTTAATTTAAATTTATTTATTTTAATTGGAAGCTAATTACTTTACAATATTGTATTGGTTTTGCCATACATCAACATGAATCCGCCATGGGTGTACACATGTTCCCCATCCTGAACCCCCATCCCACCTCCCTCCCTGTACCATCCCTCTGGGTCATCCCAGTGTACCAGCTCCAAGCATCCTGTATCCTGCATGGAACCTGGACTGGTGATTTGTTTCTTATATGATATTATATATGTTTCAATTCTATTTTTCCAAATCATCCCACCCTCTCCCTCTCCCACAGAGTCCTAAATTGGTTTTTAAAATGAGCAGTAGTAAGTATATTGATATCCTTGCTAAAATTAAGCATACAACCTTTCCCAAGCAACATTTGAAATAATTATTGCATATTTGTCTGTATATTCACACATTTAATTTTTAAAACAAATGCAAATTCCCTTCTACTATTTAGTTAATAAGCAAGTTTACAACATGAACACAAACTACAAAAATATGCCATATTTTAAATTTGAAAAATACTTAAATGACTATATTATCTAAGAAGAGTACTTTGAGAAAATCTTTTGAACAGGTTTTGACTCTTTAATATCTTCAACCATAGCCTCTACAGCAAAATTAAGACACTTTCTGGATAACTCTGGCCATGCTCATGGCTAACTATCCTTCCAAATATGTCTTCATTCAGAACTACTAGACACAATTTCTTAACTCTCACTAAGACATCTTGCTGCCATGTAACTTTTTATTCACTGACTACTATCTGACTTTGTAGATAATGGGCAATTAATGATTAACCCACGTAAAAGTAGTTTCCCTTTATTTAGATGTGTTTATCTTTCCCAAAATGAATATTTTCATTATACAAGTACCTAACATAGACATTATTCAACTTCAAAAAATTAGTGTGTGGAAATTTCACTCGTCTTTTAGAAAACTTGAATAAATCAATTATCCTCATTCAGAATCCTGAGAAAACTGTCTTTTGCATCACTTAATTTCTGCATTAAAGAGAATCAGGCACCCAGGTGATACTTTTATTCACCTTTAACAGAATAATGAGTCTACAAATTTAAAGTTTTTATGTTACTACATTAGTTACTTGAAAAATTTTCAAGTTTTAATAACCTTTATTGATTCTAAACTCCTGAATAGTTCCATGTCAATAAATTATACTCTAAGAACAACTTTAAAATCTTAAATTACAAATACTGAGATCTTTAACATATTTTATATAAGCTAGTTGTTTGGATCTCTAAGTCAAACATGGATTTGCCAGATTGTAGGATTATTCTCAGCAGTTTGACATATTTACCTGGGTAGAAGACAAATAGGCCTCCTGAAAAGGAGTAAGAACATGAAATTGGTTCAGAGTTGTATTGACAATAAGGCTTAAAGAACAAAACAATAAATGGACAGTTAGTAGTTTAACTGGACATATCCTCTCTCCAAACTCTTAAAAATATGCTATGCATTCTAAATTACAAGTTAAAATTTGGCGTTATAAATAATATATTTTTGATGACTGTATTGTTTATTCCATAGAGTAAGTGCTAAATTGACTAATATTAAATTGTGTATTTTATTTCTGAATCTAGGGTACATAAAGATATTATAAACAGATATATGGATAGATGTATAGATACAGCTGTTCAGTTCTAATGCTAAAGATGTCAAATATCTGGCATTGAAATGTCAGTTTCATTCACTAAATTGATATTTTAATTATCCCTTTTATATTTTTTGCATAGAAATTTATATATGTAAGGAGTCTTAGAAATCTGTAAATATAGTCTTTTAATCTTATAAATGATTCAACTCGTATCTAAACAACTTGTCAAAGTACATGCAGCTATCAAGTATAAAAATAAATAATAATTTTGATTATCTATCTTCTTAGTATTTCTTTTGCTTTTACTTAAAAACTGTAACTAGTTAAAAAAACTAGCTTACTTTTAAAAAAGGAACATATGTTGCAACTAATATTTAATAAACCTAAATGATCCTGAGCATTCCACCCAATTTGTGATTTTTCAATGAATTCTTATTATTCACACAACTACATTTGAATGTGAATATTTATGGGTAATAGTGTATGAATCTGACTAAAATGTCTAAATAATGTAAGTTCATTTTATTTTCTAAGCTATAAAGGTATATAACAAACTAATAAAAATCAAACTGCTTTAGTATGATGTCCTTTTTGAAGGCAAATAAAGGAATTTATGTTCTTGTAATAAAAATTAAGAAGTATACATTCTTATAATAAAAACCTATTAATATTTTAGTGTATTCTAATAATGACATTAAGCAAACAATTGAAACTGCTGAATAAAGAAAATGGAGAACTTTTTCTCCTTCTATGTTATGCCTCAAGCCAACATTTTATCTACATAATACACAATTGTATTAGTAGTCACATTATTCCCTATTATTTACTTTTCATCTAACTTTACTATGTTCTAGTAGAAATCAAACTAGCACTCACCACTGGTTTAATGACTGCCCCAGCAGTTCTGGCAGGGAAAAGGAGAACCACAAATTAAAAAATTACTCATAGGCTACATTCTGGATCATAGCTTCCTTTAACCCTAAAAGACTATAAAGGTTATGCATTCAAACCTTTCAGATTTGAATTCAAACCATTCAAACCTTAAAGATCATAGTGGCTAATGACTTTCTATGTAAAGTCTTTACTTTCTATGTGATGGGAGTTTTCTATAGTCCCAGTTCTCCAGCTTTTCATTCAGAACTTTAACATGCCTTATGTGGCAGAATGTATTTTCCAAACTTGGCCAAACCACAGTGTCTCCCATCCAACGCATTCTTCCACTCTGCAATTCTCATCAAAATCTGGACTCAAATCTTTTCTTGTTGAATCTTGGCTGGTTTGATGACTGCTTCTAATAAAAAAGAAAATGGCATGATTTCACAGACTGGGTCAGAAAAGAGTGTACAGCTGCCACTTGACTCTTCTGGAAGTTTGGTTCTAGAACACTCCTTCTCATGATTTTTCCACTCATAATAATGCCATATGGTGAGAAGCCCAAGTCACACAAAGAGGCCACCTGTAGATACTCTGGTTGATAATCACAACTATTCCAAACCATTGTCTCACCCAGCCCAGGCACTAAGTCAGTGAAGAAGTTACCTGGGGAGTAAATCTTCCAGACCAAATCATTCTATCTTCCAGCTATTCAGGTCTTCAAAGATAAGCGTTTGTGGAGAACAGAGACACCTTCACCACTGAGTCTTTCCTGAGTTTCTGTCCAATAGAATATGAAGCACTATAAAATATTTGTGATTTAACACCACTAAATTTGGGGGTGATCATTATGCGGCAATTGGGCTACTGTTGCAAAGAAGACACATGTTGGATGTGAAAGTTAGAAGAAGACACCAAGGTCTCAATCTGAAGGACATGTATGTTAATGAAATGGAAACCAGAAGTGGTATCTTGGGTGATACAAGCAATAATTCCTTGGCATCCTACTTCTAATAAGAAATGATTATTTGAAAATGACTGTATTTTTAAATTACAGTTATTTTTGTTTTTCCTTGAAATACATTTAGGAAATCTGCATCTTGAGTATATAATTCAACAATCCATAAACTTAAGAATTCAGCTATATGAAGCTAATATTGAAAGAGAAACTTTTAGTCATCAAGTTTCATTCACCAAGTATTATTTGGGAACACATAAGAATGGGAATTAAGGACAGTTTTTTCCTTGATCAGGGATCAAATCTGGGCCCTCAGCAGTGAAAGCAAGTTCTAACCATTGGAGCCACCAGGAAATCCCCCGGTTAACCTGTTAATGTAGATTTGTAGACACATAAAAGACTTCCAAAACAGCTGAGCTTATTGGGAAGCATGGTCTTGATAGAGCCTCATATTGAAATAACATTAATGATAAAAGATATAAATTATTATATTTCATTAGGCTTATCTTCAGAGTAGATTATGTATATATGAGTTTCGGAAATATACATATACTTTGAACCCTGCTTAGAACTTCATCTGAATATAATCAAGGTCTACAGTTTTACCAGAGGCTCGGCAGGGGAAAGAGCTGCATCTAAGATCCCTCAGGTTGCTGGCAGACTTCATCTCCTTGTAGTTTTAGGACCAAGACTCCATTTTCTTGCTGGTTGTTAGCCAGGAGTTGCCTCTGCCAGTCCTGTGCCACATGGTCACTTGTGACACCCACTCCCCCTTGCCATATAACATAGCCTTATTAAGAGAGTGACATCACGTCACCTTCACCACGTTCTTCTGGCTCAGAATCAAGTAACAAGTCCTGCCCAAACTCACCCTGAGAAGGAATTACATAAGACTGTGTCTATTTGGTGAGGTCACCCTGTGTGTATGCGCGCATGCTCAGTCGTATCCGACTCTCTGCGACCCCCTGGACTGTAGCCAGCCAGGCTCCTGTCTGTGGGATTCTCTAGGCAAGAATACTGGAGCGGGTTGTCATTTCCTTCTCCAGGGGTCACCCTAAGGCTGTTCAAAAATGTCTTTGAATAATGTATTCAGTCACAGGGAAAATGTGATTAGACACAGAAGGATATAGTGCCTGTTTTGAAAAGCAGAGTTTATATCAAGAATTCAAAGAATTCTTTACTCAGACAATGGATATTTAATTATTAACACTATCTAATGTTCGAGTAGTCCTTGTGTGTCAGATAGTATCCTACGTCACAATACCCTATGCAATATGTTTTATTATCACTACTTTATATGTGAACAAAATGAGGCAATAAGATCTTACCAAACTCACATAGTTAGTTAGTAAGTAGCAAATTGAGATTTGAAGGAAGACAACTTTTCTACAACTCTTCACTATTTGTCCTTATAATATCTCTTGAAGATAGTCTCCATTAATTTATGCTGAATGGTTTATAGACTCTAAGCAACATCTAAAATATGGCACATATTTTGTATGTTTAATAAATATATATTATTTTTCCTTTATGTATGCACATGCTATGAAACCTATAATCAATACCTATATTTGATTAATAGGCTTCCAGGTGGCTTTAGTGGCAAAGAACATGCCTGCCAATGCAGGAGACATAAGAGACATGGGTTTGATCCCTGGGTAGGGAGATCCGTGAAGGAGGGCATAGCAACACACTCCAGTATTCTTGCTTGAAGAATCCCTTGGACAGAGGAGCCTGGTGGGCTAGAGTCCATAGGATTGCAAAGAGTCAGACATGACTGAAGTGATTTAGCATGCATGCATGCATACATGTTTGATTAATATGAAAATAAAATACCACTTCTATGGAAACTTAGGTTTCTGGACTGAACATAAGTCCATTTTACATGAAGCACTATCTCATAGGGAATGATGGAGAGAATCTAATGTTATATTAAAACCCATCCTGTACAATTTGCCACAACCTGACCTTTATCCTTCTATTGATGGAATCAGTATTACAGACTACCTGCTTCCTACACAATGTCTGAAAATTAATTACAACATATTACTTGACCTTTTTTACTTTGTGCTTGTGTATACTACCTGCCTGTTCTGTTTCAATCCTTGCTTCCTTTTAAACATCACATTTATCAGTTGTTATCTATGTACTCTATCCTAGGTTGTCTTTCCCCCATTAATAAAATCACATTTGATACACTGAGTTATTTCAGCTACTAGATTTATTGGCTAAGACTCAATCTCTCACCCTTCTCTCCCTCACCCTCTACCCCTCTTTTTCTTCCTCCCTTCTCTCATCCTTCCATTTACTTCACCTCATTTCTAGCTTCTCCTTCTCTCTCTTTCTCTCTCTTCTTCTCAGGCTCTCAGTCTCCTATGCTTCTCAGTTTTCCACTGAGAACTACACTTCACAAATAAATAATCAGTTGTAAAGAACTGTAGATAACATGTACAGTTAAAAATACATGCTACCACTAGGTGAAAATATATACATACAATATCAAGTCATAATATTACCATAGACATAAATTAACTCACTTGAATTCAAACTAAAGTTACTATAATAGTTGAATTCATACTATTTTAGTTTAAGACTGGCAAGAAATTCAGTTTTTTGTTTTGCATTTTTTGTTTAGAATCACCTGACTTGTGAAACACAGTGACAGAAACTCCTCCTTATGCATTGACTTCAGAGAAAATTAAAAACAGTTTCTTATCCTTTCTATCCAAAGATCCTTGCTGAATTGTGACATCAGGTCTTGTTTTACTAATTTCACATTTTTCAGGTTTGTTTTTTTTTTTTTTTCTTCCCATTTGTTGGGAAGAAGAAACCAAAACAATTTGATAGAGAATTTAACAAACATAAAATTAAATGATGATTCATGTCACATGCAACTTCCTCTGGGTCCCTGAGAAATTTCTGCACTTTCTATTTATGTTTACAATCTACTTTCTAACTTGACATGTCTTAAGAACTGGCTGAGTTTCCAACAAAGGCTGGATGAGGTGTGAGGCTTAACTAAGACAATGAAGAAATTCAGTGCCCCAGGATTTTAGGGGAAAAAAATAGAAACACAAAGACATTCATGAAAACTTGAGTTTATTATAATAGTTATATTTTATCACTTAGAAAAGTTACTTATAAACATACCTTTTCACGTCTGGGTCAGCATCATATTGATTGACTCCATGTATTTTAACCTTATTTAATCTTCTCAGGATGCAATAGGTAAAGCACTCTTCCACACATCTGAAACAGGTTTTATATTTGCAAGTTCCCTAATGCTACAGCACTCCCAATGAACAACTTTTCAATTGCCATAAAAACCATTCCTAAATTCTGATCCTTTAAAAAATATATATATTTCTATAAATATACTTTATTATTACTATTACCTTCTGGAAGTTTTATTTCTTTGTTGATATCATTGATTATTCTCTTCAATAAAACCATCTAATTGAAGATACCTAAATTTTATTGCATTGTAGGTGTATTAAGAATGGACTGTGTATGTATATTAGGCACTCAGTTGTGTCTGACTCTTTGTGACCTCATGTTCTGTAGCTCCTGTAGGCTCCTCTGTGCATGAAATTCTCCAGACAAGAATACTGGAATGGATTGCCATTCCATTCTCCAGGAGATCTTTCCAACCCAGCGATTGAACCCAGGTCTCTTGCATTGCAGGCAGATTCTTAACCCTCTGAGCAACCAGAGAAGCTCTAAGAACAGATTAGGTACTTTTATTTTTCAGTTGAATCAATATATTTAAGACCTATCAAGTTTTAGCTTTAATGTGTACATTTGAAGTGAGAATAAGTTTAACATTTGGGGCAAATAGGACACAATGAATTTTGACTGGGGGAGCAAATAAATGGAGAGAAGAAAGAATAAATGAACAGTGAAAGGTGTTTATTTTTATTAAAAATGACAGAAAACTTAATTGAAATAAAGTAGCATATATTATGCATTTATTCACTTATACAACAGATGTCCACAGAGTGAATTCTGTAACAAATGAAATATACACACACACACACACATATATATATATATTCTAGTTGTAGAGTCAGACTATAAACACATAATTTAAATTATACAGATTCTATTTATGACATTCTTGAAGAGGCAACACTATAGTGATGGAAAAAAGATGAGTGGTTGTTAAAATTTGGGGTTGATGTGGTATGATATTGGTTATATGTGGCTTTGCACACACTAAAATTCATGGAAATGCATATCCTAAATTAAAGGTGATTTTATTGAACATTAAAATAAAACCCAAGGATATAGAATTTTCAATAATAGACTGGTTAAAATATAATAAACTGACAGTATCAAGTTTTAATAATGATGTGCAACAATTGAATAATTCATTTACTACTGGTAGAAACTAGATTTGTACAACTTTAGAAAACTTCTCGGCATATTTACTACATATGCATACCTTATAACCCCAAAATTCATGTCCCATAAATATACCCAACAAAAAATGCAGACATCAGACTCTAAAAACTGTGCAACGTATATCTAAGCAGTATTCATAATGGATTGGTATGTGTGTGATATTTTCAAGGACAGAAAGAACCTCAAGGTAATTTTTTAATGAGCTAATAATTTAAATTTAAAACATTAATTTCTGAAATATTGTAAAAGTAATTTTCATACTTAAAAGCGTATAATGTAAAACAAGTTTATGATTGTTAGAATTCAAGATTTTAAGCATGAAAGAAATTAAAATGTAAGTAAAATAAATTCCTAAATTAAATTCCTTCCTAAATTAAAATTGGAAATAAGAATGCCAGTTTCAGATGCATTAAATTATACATACATATATATATATATATATATATATATATATATATAACTACCTCTGAGCTCTACTATTGAAATATGGAAACAATGACTAGTACCAGTATTGACAATCACCTTTAGTTACTATACTATATTCTCTGAAAACCGTTTTCCTCTAAGGGTATCAGGGCTAATTTAATGTCTGAGGTAGCTGTACTCAATTCCTTGGTCAGGAAGATCCCCTGGAGGATATCATGGCAACCCACTCCAGTATTCTTCCTGGAGAATTCCATGGACAGAGGAGCCTGGAGGGCTACAGTCCACAGGGTTGCAAACAGCTGGACACAACTGAAGCTTCTAAGAGCTAGTAGAGCTTACTAGCTCTACTAGTAAGATGAAGCAAGATCCTGTTACACAAGACAGAAATGAACCCAGAAAAGCATCACACAAATGTTAAATGCCATTTATTACTTGTTCCTTTGTAGCTCAGATGTTAAAGAATCTGCCTGCAATGCAGGAGACCCCGCTTTGATCCCTGGGTCTGGAAGATCCCCTGGAAAAGGAAATGGCAACCCACTCCAGTATTCTTGCCTGGAGAATTCTATGGTCAGAGGAGCCTGGATGGCTACACTCCAGGGGGCCGCAGAGTTGGACAGGACTTAGTGACTAACACTAACACAATAAATAAATGAGTGACCATTTATGTTAAAAACATACTTCCTACAAACATCATCTTAAGAAAGTATGATATTTTTTAATGTGCCTAGTATTGCATTGGATCTTCAAAGAAACAGAATTATTATCTACTTTGTAAGCTGTACCTAAAAAAATCACTGTGTATTGATAAAAAGGAGGGTGGCATCTTCTAAAGGACCCCTTATCCCTAGATATGATTAAAAAAAGAAGATAGAAATATATTATCTATTGAGACTTGAATAGTCGATGTTAAACTAAAGAGGAAAATCTAAAAATTGTGAAATTATTAAAACATACATCAAAAATTTATTCTTCTGTGTGTTGTCTTAATATATTGTCAAATCATAATATATTTTATCTAAAGAGCAATAAATCATATAAAGACACCAAGAAATTATTTGTTTAAAGTCTGCTCATGTTTTAATGCCAAAGACAACTAACTCAGTACTATATTTTAATCTTATTCTCTATTTATTATATGACCATGTGTTTTTAAACAAAATGTTTCTTACTGACTAAAAATTGGACAATATTAAATAAGTTTTATCATATTAATAATCATAACTGCAGTCATAATCAGCAGAATTTCAATTCAATAAAATATTTGCAGTATTAGGGAGGGGAAACTTCCATTTTCTGGCTCTATTTTCCTGTGGGGAGTTTGCTCTGAGTGGCACTGTTGGTCAGTTTCCATACCCCACAGCTGTTCTTCCCCATCAGAGGAAGACGGGCTTATCTGAGAGTGGAGTAATGAGAAACAGATTGTGTTTAGCTCAGCCCCACCTATCTTCATTCTCTCAAGTCTGCCAATCAGCACAGAGGCTCATTCTCATCCTCTCTAGGCCATGGATTATATTGAGTAAGACAGGTTCCCATTAAGGAAGTTGTCTTACTAAACCTTTTAGATTCTAGTAATTTCTGTGTCTAGGGAGTATGCTTATTCAGGAGTGTAATGTAAACAAGTCACTTTATTATTAAATCTATAGCCATGTATGCAAATCTAGACTTTGTCAGCATATCATTATAAAAATATTTTATTCTATCTGCTGAAAGTCTGTGACCCTCTGTTAATAGAGGCTGAACACAGATAATGGGGAAATTTTCATTTCTTACTTGTTTTAATCCTAGATTCAGGTGCACTTGCCTGTGACTCTATAGGCAGAGATAGAGACTGATATTAGGAAGTGAAATATACATGCAATGCTATGCCTTTAAAGTTTAGAGGAACTTGGTTTGGCTCAATTCATGCAGAATTTATAGGGAATTATATTGTACCATGAGAACACTTACAAAATTGTGCAGTTGGATATTAACAATGCAGCCTTAGTAAATAGACTTTTATAGTAAAAAGTGCTATAGCTTGACTGTGAACTCCCTCCTCCTCAGCTCAGCACCAGGGTGACCAAAGTGAGGGACCTAGAAAAAATAAGAATTTTTGAATATTTTTGAAAAACAACTTAGTTAAAATGAAGCCTAAATTTCTTAAAAAGTCAGAAATAGCTCAAAAAATTACAGTTGAGGCTGCATTCCTAGGTGAATTTTTATTTCAGTGTAGTCAACAATGTGTCATAAACATACTCTTCATGGGCACTTTTTCACATTTAAATTTGCTTTCCAGAGTTCTGGTTTCCAAGCATCGGACATAGACTGACAGGTTTTCTGTCAAAGGTAAAGTCAAGTGGTTTTCCCCACTGATTCCCTTTAACCAAGACACCGTTAAGACCTCTAATTTCTTAGACAATGCTAGGTCCTGGGTTACCTAGCAAAATATAAATTTGCCAGGAATAGTTTTGCCATAGGAACTAATGATACTAAATCACTTGAGTATGAGCCTGTCCTTTTTTATTCATTTGTTGGGCTCTTTCACAGACCCAGGAAATACTCACACCTGAGTATAACACTATGTCTCAAAGCGTCTTTGATTCTTTTTTGATATACAATATTAAAACTTTGAAGGAAACTGAAATCAACCCAGGTATCTAACACATCTCAAGATTAGATTAAGTATAGAAAAAAAGGATTTGGGGGAAACGCTAATAATTTTATGACTGGATTCTTTATATTTTGATTTATGTTGGAATAGTTATTAGCACATAATTTCATGAAGGATTTTGAACTTAACCTACCTCAAGGACTTTTAATATATGATCAATAGCTAATTTTTCCTGACATTGGTAATGGTGGAAATTCAACTGAGAATCTCATCATGGTTGACATTTTATTTTTGGACTATCTGTATTTTATCATTTAATCTCATTGTAAAACTTTCATAACATATTGATACAAGTTTGAACTTTTTTGGTTTGAGGTTTAAAGTTGGCTTACAGATATCTGAATTAATGTACACCATGACTTATAATCCCATGGATGGAGGAGCCTGGTGGGCTGCCATCCATGGGGTCACTAAGAGTCAGACATGACTGAGCAACTTCACTTTCACTTTTCACTTTCATGCATTGGAGAAGGAAATGGAAACCCACTCCAGTATTCTTGCCTGGAGAATCCCAGGGACGGGGGAGCCTGGTGGGCTGCTGTCTATGGGGTCGCACAGAGTTAGACACGACTGAAGCAACTTAGCAGCAGCAGCAGCATGACTTATTTTTAAACTGTAATTTTCTTTAGAAGTGATATTAGAACAATCAGCAAGTGATTGGGGCACATGAAGTTACAAGCAGAATGGTTCAATTGCAATCTCTCTTTTGCTGGATTGCATTATTGTAAAAATATGCATTACCCTCTTGTTAAGCTTTTTCCTTTTGGAACTCTCTCTATTGTATCCCTTTCCACTAGACCTCTCCATGATATTAGGCCATACTACCATTTCTCAGCCTTGACTGGGTGAATCTCTTTAAATCTGTGATTCACAACCTGACCCATATCTTGTCCCCAAGGAACATTTCATATTTTCTGGAGACTATTTTATTTTTTACAGCTTGGGGTTGATACTTGTATCTAGTGGGTAAAGAGATTGAAGACATTGGTAAACAATAATACACAAGACAATGCTACCTTCCTTTCCCTCCCCCAAAAGACAAAGAATTATCTGATCTCAAATGTTAGTAATGGTGAATTGGAGAAACTCAGCTTTAGACAATGAAATGTATAAAGGGACATGAATCACTTCTGAGCACTGCAGTATATTTCTGCCACTAGTCTTTTCATCTACCATGAGATAAGTGAAGGGGCTCAGATAGGATTTGCCCCCAATGTCTTAGATCCCCAAATGAAGAAGATAGGGAGGAGTGTCACAGGCAAGTCACAGGGGAAATATAATGTTGAGAAAGAAATCTTTTTGTTGTTACAAGCCATTAAAATTTAGGAATACTTTGTTATCTTATATAAATGTAAGCTGATTAACTACTTACTGTTTTTTAGTGATAAGATGAACAGTTTAATACCCGATATAGGTACAGTGTCTTCTGAATGTTTCTCAATTGGTTCCAAGAAAGAATCATTTTATTTATTGCTCTGCATTAAATTTTAAGAACATACGCTAAGATAAGGTTGATAATTCAGAAAAAAATGTGAACACTTCTATCAGAAGGGTTTTTATCTCCTAATAATGCCAGAAAATATTAAATGTGATAAAATTCACCTTCTCTTGAAAGGCAAAAGCATGTCAGTGGGCAGCTTAACTGAGTAAATTTTCTTAAATTTAATGTAGTTTTTAAAATGGTTGAACTCAAATCCCAAATAATCTGTAACTTGTGAAATAGTTCATAGACACTGGCTCTCAACAGACTTGAGAAAATAAAAATTTGAAAATGATTTTATTTAGGATAAATATACAGCACCCTCATAGCTTCCTATCATGAAGCCAACATTATGGATGACTGGCAAGTTCATTTCAGTGGCAAAATGAACAAAATCTGTGGATGCAAAATACTCCTGCTCTATAGTCAATGGTCTTGAATTTCAATTAGGGAGAGCAAAGAAGCTTGAATATCTGTAACCATGTGTGTGAAAATAGTTTCAGGGTCTCTTATTTTAAAGTCCATCCTCTAATCTTCAGTGTCCATACTTTTCTCATCGTTTATCAAAATATTTGGTGAGCACACATGAATACATGTGTCGGTGTTATATTCTTCTTGGCCTCCTTGATTCATCACTCTTCACCAGAAGGCATTTTCTTTTTGGAAGAGTGTTTTGCCTTATTGTGTATAATTCAGAATAGTTGGCACATAGTGAGTTTCAATATTTATGACTGAATTAGTGAACACATACATGAACAGATGACTTTAAATTGTGCTTATTCTCACAAAGTAAAAAAAAAAAGATATACATGAAAAGTTAGAGATTTAGAGCCAACCTAATGTTTCTATTATTATAATATTTTGCATATTTATTTCCTTAAATCCACACTTTACAAGAAAGAGAAATAAAATATTTTATCGTAACATCACTTTTTGGATTAGGAGTCAACAACCATTTTTACAAGATGATGAGTGGTTTGTGGCTACTGAATTTCTTAAAATGGACTGTGAGTATTATGAAATAAGCCAAGGAGTATAGACGTATAAAGAGGGTGATCAGATGCTGGAAAATACAGTTCTCTCACCTGGAAAATTCTTTCAAAGAAAGAACTCAGAGCCTATAAACTCTCTTGTCCTCGCAACAAAGTACACCATGCTGATGTTTAAAGTTTCAGTCTAGGCTCTTTGCCACATTATGATAGTAATGTATCTTTTTGAACTGTGTTAGATCCCTGGTTTCATTTGGAGAATGACATCTATTTTATATTTTTGTATTTAATATAAGAGAATTTGAAGTTACTCTAATGAAAACATAAAGGAAATAATTTTCCTTAGATGTTTAGACTTCATAAAAATTTAGAAAAGTTGAAAGAGTTTTGAACCTCAAGCTTCTTTATATTCAGTATAAAGTGATTTTATCTTAAAGCCTTGTGTATTTCAGAGGGAATTTAATTTTTCAAGAGTCTGTACCTTGGATACCCACAGTATCTCTCTACTGGTGTTAACTTGTTTGTCTCTATAATCACTACCTTGTTGAGCAAAAAGAATGCTTTTCCTGGAATTTACACACACACACAAACACACACTAATACACAGACCTGCTTTCTGAGGAGCATTAATTTTGTATAATAGTAATGTTTTTCTCTTGCCATCTAACTTACCTATATAAACCAGTCCACATTTATTGCAAGCATCAAGACTTTAGTCTAGAAATAATTAGGTGAGTAGCATGTTATTTGTCATTTGAGTTTAAAGTAGGTAAAATACAAATCACTATGAGCTCTAATTCTTTGTGTTTTGTAAGCATGTATATGCTTCTTGGGTCTTACTGTCCCCTGAATTCTGCCCCTTGTTTCACCAATATGCAAAGAAAATGTTTACTTCTTTGATTTGCATTGAAATAATTTTGAAAATTGTCAAGTTTGCTGGAAAATTACATTTAAAATCACTTTATTTTGCAAAATAATACCTGAAGGTATTGAAGAAGTTCAAGATTTACTTCCTAATTCGGAATCAATTTTTATAAAGAGGTTTTTAATTCCTAGAAAACTAAGATTGACAAAGAACCTCAGAAGAGAAATTGGATCAGTGCCATTAAAGCCTGCCCATCTGACTCAAGAGAAAGGCCATTTTTATAGCATCCTCTGACCAGATCCCATTGTTGTCCAGGTGGAGTGTGAAAGTATTTCAGCAAAGCAATTCATTTGCCTAGCTTGAGTAAGGAAAATAACCCTCCAGATGTTGCAGAAAATTCACATGCTTTTTGTTGTTGTATTGTTGCTGTTTCTTGAATTTATTTTTCCCGCTGCAACTGATTTGTCAACTCAGTTTGGGTCAGTTTGGCTTCCTTAATTTAGTCATAATCAACACCTGAACAACAATCATACAATATTAATATTTTATCAATAGTATCAATAGTAATGACTGTAAGAGGGTTTATACACTACAACATGTCTACTGAGGCTTAGGTATTTGTTTTATGCACCTTCATAAACAAACTCATGCTCCTTTGCTTCCCATCAAGATACAACAGAAACAAGCTTCCTGTCCACAGAAATTTAAACCAAATAATGAATGACTCTTTGGTGTCCCCTCAGTTCCCAGAAATGTCCCTCCTTCTCTTGTATTTTTCTAAAAATCTCAAGCTAATTAACCTGTTGTGAATGAGGGCTTTGAAGTCTGTAATGAAGTTTCAATATGAAACATATATGAGACATTCTGCCTTATGATTATTCATTCAATATAACACCCATTATGAGTCAGGCATTATAATGACTACTGAAGATAGAGACAAAAACAACAACAAAAACACAGAATGCCTGCCTTCAAGGGTTTCATAAAATAGAAGAGGACAGCAACCGAAATAATAACCTCCTTCCAGATGGCTCAGTAGTAAAAGAATCCACCTACCAATGCAGGAGATGCAGGTTCGATCCTTGGGTTGGGAAGATCCCCTGGAGAAGGAAAGGGCAATCCACTCCAGAATTCTTGCCCAGAAAATCCAATAGATAGAGGAGCCTGGTGGGCTACAGTTCATGGGGTCACAAAGAGTCAGACATGACTACGTGACTGAATATAGATATGCTTGAATAATTTCCAAAACAAAATGAGTTCTAAATGAATTTATTTGGTATGAACATGGATGATTCTTGTTAATATTTTTGCTTTCTTTTGATGTTCTGTAAATGTACAGTCTCTTCACTAACAGAGGTGACTGGTGAGTCTACCACAATCATTTTCTTTCTACAAGGTTAGTGGAAGAAGATGATAGAGAGAAATCTTCCTGATTATGTGACTACTTTTTTTCCAGGTGAGACACCTGTTGCACCAGAACTGTGGCTCCACCAGACTGCCAGGCTCTGCTACTTCAGGCGTGTATGGAGCAGGGTGAACATGTGAGAGCCTGGAAGGCCCTGTGCCTGACAGAGTCACTCTCCTTAGTGGAACTCACAATCACCTCCTCAGAAATTGTGTGTGTGTGTGTGTGTTAGTCACTCAGTAATGTCTGATTTTTACAACCCTAGGGACTGTAGCCCACTACTCTCCTCTGTCCATAGGATTCTCCAGGCAAGAATACTGGAGTGAGTAGCCATTTCCTTCTGCAGGAGATCTTCCCAATGAGATTTTCCCAACCCAGGGATCAAACCTAGGTCTCCTGCATTACAGGTGGATTCTTTACCATCTGAGCCACCAGGGAAGCCCTTCAGAAATACTGCTACTTCTTATGAGTGCTGCTGTTTCTTTTCATATTGATGACTTTCAACCTCCTTCCAGTTCTCAAAAACTTCCTCCACTGGTCTCCTCCACACCACTTATCTTCATTTCTTACCAGAATCCCAATTAGAAAAATGAAGGTTTTAGACACACACACACAAAAGCCAAGAATTAAAGCACTTTCAACCAACTTCATCTTTAGGGAAGAATCATAACCTGTCCCAGGGGCAATTTAGCACTGGGAAGTCTGCCTGCTTCAAGCAAGTGGGCTTCAGAGAGGAGATCGTTTGAGTACAAAATGATCATATTTCATTTTTTCTAACACATTTAATGAATGTTAAGCTGAAGATTAGAATGCCATGCAAATACTGTGATAGAAGAAGTCACCAGCCATGTGACAAACAGAGAAGATGTCCCTAACTCCTGACCATGAGAAACTCAGGGAATGATCTAAAAATTTTTTTCTGGGAAGGCCTCCAAAATGATTTTTGGACACAGCTGAGTCTTAAAAGACAGGGTGAGTTAATCAGGTGGTTGAAAGGGCTGGATTTTATTCTAAGCAGAAAAAGCAAGTACGACTAGTCAATGTCCTGATCTATTTAAGGAATCACATTTAGATCAGAACACACTGTGTACAGAACATGAAGAGTGATGAAAGAGAAGACTGGGAAAATAGTAGCCAGAGCATAAATGTTCTTTTCTACTCTAGAGATGTTATCTTTAAAACAATAAGACACAGGTATTAGCTCATGGAGGATCATTTTATTTATTGTTTTATTTATTATGCTTTTTTCAAATGTTCATATAGCTGTTAAAGCTGTTAGACCTTTAAGTTTAAAAAAAAAAAGAAAGGGTCTTGTAGCTATTTCCTATGAGTACTCCTAAAATGTCTTTAAATAGTAATTCTCAGTCATTTGGTAACATTTGGATCTTGCTATTATTATTTTATGCATTTAGTCATGGTATATTTGTGAATTTTACTGAAGTTCTAATTTCTGTTTTCAAGTCAAATTTTCCCTTTTAAGCCAAATTTTCTATGTTGGGATAATGTTGAATTCTATTCCTTCCTCAACTTTCTAATCAAATAATGCAATTTTACTCTTTACAATTGAATTAATAATCCCTTTGAAGTTAGATGAATATATCTCAGTTTCCCTTTTGAGGACTGAGGACATTTTAGCATAAACGTTAACTCTTAGAATGCACTATAATTTCATTTGTAGAGATGGTTTTTAAAAAAGAATAAAAAACAGAAAAAAATCTACTAAGTATATATTGAGTCAATTTTAGTTATTTAGCACTTACTTACTCAAAGTCATAGTCATTCCAGCCATTTGTGCTTTTTTTTTGTAAGCATATTATTATTATACTACTCCACATTTAAATAGGAACAAAAATAATTATCTGCTTGTGCAGCATAGCAGAAAATAATGAACCTAGAGGATGGTTAAGAGAGTAAACTATTACACAAGAAAAAAAAAAAAAAAAACAGAGGAAAACTTCACTATCTTGTGTGATATTCTGTTATTCTTGTGGTGTATAGGTTTGGTTTATGGAAACTACTGAGATGTTTCCTGTCTTCCAATCTATAAATCCACCCATTTGTGTGTGTGCATGTAAGAAGTTGATATAAATTAGTGAAGAGACTTATAACACCTCACATATCTGTTCTCTTTTTCTTATTAATACCCCACCTCTCACCTTTTATCTGGGTATAGGATGGATAGAATAATAGAAGTGACCTGGGTCTCTCCTGAATACAGTACTTCACAATCTGCCAAAATCTGTAGTGCCTTCCCAAACACACAAGTCTCAAAGTCAAAAAATCAGGAAAAGCACTTCTACCAGTCAACTGTTCTAGAATCATGTATCCTGGCTATGACTGTACCCACAAAATGGATGCACTATGCTTTCTGTCTCTCTCCATGTGATTTGGCTCTAAATCAAACTCTTAAGGAGGATCTATGTCATATTCTTAAGCTTGCAAGATAGTTTTAGAAATGTAGTTTTAAAATTGTTAGCTTCTGTATGCTAGTACAGTGCTTCCAAGGTGGCAATAGTGGTAAGGAACTCACCGTCTAATGCAAGAGACATAAGAGACACAGGTTTGATTCATGCCCCTGTAGGAGAGCATGGCAACCCACTCCAGTATCCTTGCCTGGAGAATTCCATGGACAGAACCTGGAGGGCTATACAGTCCATGGGGTCACAAAGAGTCGGACACAACTGAAGTAGCTTCATACACATCAGTGCCTATACTAGAAGCGGTCTGTGATATCTACCAACTGAAATTTTAATGAAGCTATTCAAGGTCATCACACTGGCCAAATAATATTAAAGTGTTTGTTTGTTTGTTTATTTTATGCTTACTACTGAACTCAGAAAATAAACAAATAAAAAAGCTTAAATAGCGGGAAAAAAACAGTGAAAAATTCACAGATCATCTACAGTCACAAAGCACTTTAAAGAGCTCTTTGTGGTTAATCCCCAAACATCTTTATCCACTCTTCTTTGACTACCTTGATAGTATGATTACTGAATTGACTGATTTACTTGATGCCATAAAGGACACTGATCATTGTATAAAACTTGTGTTGAACTCACTGACTTATAAGGATATCTAAAATGAACAGACTTCAAACTTGTTTAAAGTATAAGTGGTATCTTCCTAGTATAAAACAAAAGTATGTCAGAAAAAAAAAATGCCTATATTTAACTAGCTTTGTGAGAAATATCAAGTATTTTGCTAATACCTTCAATCTTATTTTTCTCAAATGACTTCTAATCACATCCAATGCCTTTGGAATAATCAGTTCAGTTCAGATCAGTCCCTCAGTCCTGTCCCACTTTTTTGCGACCTCATGAATTGCATCACACCAGGCCTCCCTGTTCATCACCAACTCCCGGAGTTTACTCAAACTCATGTCCATTGAGTCGGTGATGCCATCCAACCATCTCATCCTCTGTCATCCCCTTCTTCTCCTGCCCCCAATCCCTCCCAGCATCAGAGTCTTTTCCAATGACTCAACTCTTTGCATGAGGTGGCCAAAGTATTGGAGATTCAGCTTTAGCATCAGTCCTTCCAATGAACACCCAGGACTAATCTTCTTTAGAATGGACTGGATGGATCTCCTTGCAGTCCAAGGGACTCTCAAGAGTCTTCTCCAACACCACAGTTCAAAAGCATCGATTCTTCAGCACTCAGCTTTCTTCACAGTCCAACTCTCACATCCATATATGACCACTTCAATTAGACGGACCTTTGTTGGCAAAGTAATGTCTCTGCTTTTGAATATGCTATCTAGGTTGGTCACAACTTTCCTTCCAAGGAGTAAGTGTCTTTTAATTTCATGGCTGCAGTCACCATCTGCAGTGATTTTGGAGCCCCAAAAAATAAAGTCTGACACTGTTTCCACTCTTTCCCCATCTATTTCCCATGAAGTGATGGGACCGGATGCCATGATCTTCATTTTTTGAATGCTGAGCTTTAAGCCAACGTTTTCACTCTCCTCTTTCAACTTCATCAAGAGGCTTTTTAGTTCCTCTTCACTCTCTGCCATAAGGGTGGTGTCATATGCATATCTAAGGTTATTGATATTTCTCCTGGCAATCTTGATTCCAGCTTCTGCTTCTTCCAGCCCAGCGTTTCTCATGACGTACTCTGAATATAAGTTAAATAAGTAGGGTGACAATATACAGCCTTGTATACTTCTTTTCCTATTTGGAACCAGTCTCTTGTTCTATGTCCAGTTTTAACTGTTGCTTCCTGACCTGCATATAGGTTTCTCAAGAGGCAGGTCAGGTGGTCTGGTATTCCCATCTCTTTCAGAATTTTCCACAGTTTATTGTGATCCAGACAGTCAAAGGCTTTGGCATAGTCAATAAAGCAGAAATAGATGTTTTTCTGGAACTCTCTTGCTTTTTTGATGATCCAGCAGATGTTGGCAATTTGATCTCTGGTTCCTCTGCCTTTTCTAAAACCAGCTTGAACATCAGGAAGTTCACGGTTCATGTATTGCTGAAGCCTGGTTTGGAGAATTTTGAGCATTACTAGGATAACAAAATTTAGAAACGTGTCTCTGTCTTGCTCTACACATACAAAGAATATTTGGCCATGGCCCAGTCAATTCATCACTTTGACTGACTTACTGGTTAGTTATCATTTATTCCAAGGCTAGCTTTCCCACAATTTAAATGTCAAAATAAACTTGTTAGGTAGTTAGAATAGGAAAAAGGAGTCCAAAATTGCAGCGCCTAAAAGACAAAGAAAGAGAAAAGCCAGTGAAAACAGAACAAAAGAAATCTGTGGACCAGAGTGCAAACTTCAGGTGAAACACACCCCCTTCTTGGCTAGCCAATTTGCATAGGGCAGGCTCAGGGAGTAGGAGACAAAATGTATAAAAAGCAGAAACCAAGACTGATTATGCCTTGAGGGTGTACTATCCTTTGCTTGCCAAATAAAACTGAGTTTTAACCAATGGTCTGCCATTTCAAAACTTTGCTGCAGCAAGACAGAATTGAGGAAATTACACACTACCCCCACATATCTGTTTCTGTGATCCGGATGTAACCTGGTTGAAGCAACCTTGGCTCGGCCCCTACAAGGCGGGGCCAACCACAGCAGAAGCCCAACTCCGTGAAAGCTCATGCTGTGGAAGCTGAAAGTGAGGGAAACCTAGCATAGTAGAACTGACAAGAAGCTCAGAGTTCTGGAAACTGGGGCAGCAAAAATAAAATTGGCAGAAAGCTCACACAGCTCAGTCTCAGATTCCAAAAGACCTTCAGTTAAGGTAGGTCACACCTACCTCCTCACACCTATGGCTGGAAGGACATCTGGCTAATAAAATCTTAATTCCTTTACAATCTCTCATTTCTTGTTTCCTTGAACCCCCTGTGAACAGGCAAGCAGCAATGGGTGCAACTGAGGGACTCTGGCAGAGGCTACTCCCTAGTGTGTCCCAAAGGCTTCACTATCTGCTTCACCCTAGTAGCTGTTGCCCAAACAGGTGAGGGTTCTTCTGCCCTTAATCTTCTTTGTGCTAAGGATCCGGCCAATGAACATTGTGGGCACAGGTCAGGCATTTAGCAATTTTTCCAGCAAGTTATGAAAGGGGTTCCTTGGCACGTTTTTCCCACTGCTTTTTCCTCCTGTCTTTCAGCTCCTCTCTCCATCCATGCCACTCTTTACAAAGTATTGGGCAAGTCATCACCATTCTATTTCTGAAAATTGTGTTTGAAACTGTTTACCTAAGAATGGGACTCAGACCCATCTGGCAGGGACTCTGCTATGCTTGCTGCTGCTGCTAAGTCACTTCAGTCATGTCCGACTCTGTGTGACCCCAGAGATGTCAGCCCACCAGGCTCCCCTGTCCCTGGGATTCTCCAGGCCAGAACACTGGAGTGGGTTGCCATTTCCTTCTCCAATGCATGAAAGTGAAAAAGTGAAAGTGAAGTGGCTCAGTCGTGTCCGACTCTTAGTGACCCCATGGGCTGCAGCCCACCAGGCTCCTCCATCCATGGGATTTTCCAGGCAAGAGTACTGGAGTGGGGTGCCATTGCCTTCTCCGCTGCTATGCTTAGTCACTCAGTTGTGTTCAACTGGGACTTGAGCCTGGCCAAAACTCACACGGCCTTGTTTCAATACCTAATGAAGCACAGGTTCTTGGTGTCTTATTGCAAAAAAAAAAATTCAGTGAGAGACACAGCAATAGGTAAGAGGTAGATTTATTTGGATTCAGAGAGAAGCACACTCCACAGAGTTTGGGCCATCACAGAGGGAGAGTTGGAGGCCATCAAATGTGGTGTGGTTAGTTTTTTATGGCCTGGGTAGTTTCATATGCTAATGAGTGGAAGGATTCTTCCAACAATTAGGGAACCACCCACTCCTTAGTCTTTTGATAGTGCCTTGGAACTGTCATGGAGCCTCTGGGTGTATCATTTAGCTTGCAGATTAAGGATCTAGGTTTAGCTGAATTTGACTTGTCTGCCATCTTGGACCCATTTGATTTTAATGGGTTTATGTTATGCCCTTGGGCTATGTTATTTTTTCAAAAGTTGCACCCTGCCCTTTCCCTCCTGTTTCATGCTCTTTTCAGGAGCCCCATCTGAGCCCACAATGTTGCATATACATTGTGGCAACAATGTTTCTGGTTGTCCTGCCTGTCTTCTGGAAGGACAACCAGAAAATAGCTGGCCCTGGGGAAGAAAATACTGTATAATATCCACTCCATCCAGATATTCAAGCCTTCATCTTCCATGTTTCCTACAACACGTGTGTCAACTACTCCTCTCAGTGAACCTGCTAGGGCAAGTGACAGGCACACACACAAATGCCAGCTATAATTCCATCTGTTGTTGGCATCCCTTCAAAGGCAACTGGGCTTCCAAGGATAATGTTTGCACTGGTTGTTAGTCCTGCAGGCCATTTGGGCCCAAAACCTTACCACCCTTCTCCTAAAGCTACAAATATACCCCAGATCAAATCTCTGCTCCACTTTTATGGAACATCTGGTCTGTGGACTCTTGTCAATTTGTTCTTAGTTCAGTCACTCACTCACATCTGACTGTTTGTGACCCCATGGACTGCAGCACGCCAGGCTTCCCTCTCCATCACCAACTCCCAGGGATTACTCAAATGCATGTACATCAAGGAGGTGATGCCATCCAACCATCTCATCGTCTGTCATCCCCTTCTCCTCCTGCCCCCAATCTTTCCCAGCATCAGGGTCTTTTCAAATGAGTCAGTTCTTCTCATCAGGTGGCCAAAGTATTGGAGTTTCAGCTTCAGCATCAGTCCTTCCGATGAATATTCAGGACTGATTTCCTTTAGGATTGACTGGTTGGATCTCCTTGCAGTCCAGCAGACTCTCAAGAGTCTACTTCAAAAGCATCAATTCTTCAGTGCTCAGCTTTCTTTATAGTCCAACTCTCACACCTGTACATGACTACTGGAAAAACCATAGCTTTGACTAGACAGATCTTTGTTGGCAAAGTAATGTTTCTGCTTTTTATATACTGTCTAGGTTGGTCATAGCTTTTCTTCCAAGAAGTAAGCGTCTTTTAATTTCATGGCTTCAGGCACCATCTTCAGTGGTTTTGAACTCCAAGAAAATAAAGTCTGTCACTGTTTCCACTGTTTCCCCATCCATTTGTCATGAAGCGATGGAACCAGATGCCATGATCTTAGTTTTCTGAATGTTGAGTTTTAAGCCAACATTTTCACTCTCCTCTTTCACTTTCATCAAGAGGCTTTTTAGTTCTTCTTCGCTTTCTACCGTAAGGGTGGTGTCATCTGCATATCTGAGGTTATTGATGTTTCTGCCAGCAATCTTGATTCCAGCTTTTGCTTCATCCAGGTTGGCATTTCGAAGGATGCCATTTGCATATAAGTTAAATGATCAGGGTGATATGATACAGCCTTGGCATACTGCTTTCCCAATTTGGAACCAGTCTGTCGTTCCATGTACAGTTCTACTTAAGCCAGTTACTAACTCCTACAACCAGGATCCTGCCCCCTTGTAGGCAACATCACTCCACCCAGAAGCCTCTAACAGGACCAGATAATTGATTCCTTTGTCATTACTTCTGTTATTACCTAGAGTGGGTCTTTGACAATGAAATGTTTACCATTGGAAACATGTTTATCCTAAACTGCCCTTATGGAGGACTAGAGTAGAAATCAGTGACTTACATTCCCTCGGAGCAATAAAGGATATGGCTGTTTTGCCAGGTTCCCAGTCTCAGGGCACAGGATTGGCTTGCTTCACATCATGGTATTTATTTCCATCCATGGTGTACAAACCAGCAGTGAGTTAAGATTACACCTCCTTAATTCTACCCAGCAGTAGTTATGTCAGAGATCTTGGGGATGCTCAACTGCAGCCTGGGGTCCCAGGCGGTCTACCTGCCTCGACAGCCTAGAGATCTGGTCTCTGGGAGGTTGTCATGCCTCAGCCTGCTCAGGGGTCCATCAGCCCAGGCTGCCAGGAGTTCGACATGGCTCGACCTGCCTAGACATCTGGTCTCTGGGTGATTGTCACGCCTCTCCTGCTTGGGGATCCACCAGTCTGGGGGTCCCAGGAGGTCAGTCAGCCTCCACCTGCCTAGAGATCTGGTCCTTGGGAGGTTGTCTTGCTTCAACCTGCTCAGGGATCTGCCAGTCCAGGGTCCCAGGAGGTAGACATGCCTCAACCTGACCAGGGACCCAATTCTTGGATGCCAACATGCCTCGACCTGCCTGGGGATTTTATGTCTAGGAAGTTGTCATGCCTCAACTTGCTTAGGGATCTGCATCTTAACCCAGGGACGCCCAGCTCTTAGGTTGCAACAGTTACTGGGTAGGATAAGCTTCAGAAAGAGTTACTGCTAAGGAAGTCCACCCATGAAAAATATAAAGAAGCCAATTAGTTGTGGGACAGTGCCTGGTCTCGGCAATAACTCGAGTCCAACGAGAACCCCAAAACTAAAAGAGGCCCTCTAAAAGTTTACCAGTCTAGACTTAGACTCTTATGAAGAACAGGTGATTTTAAAGGACAAATTCCTGTCCCAATGTGCATCAGGATAAAGTTACAACAGCTACAGCAGCAGGACCCCGCTGCCTCTTTAGATGAGATGGTCTAGACAGCCACCAATACCTTTTATAACAGAGAAAAGGAGAGGGAGGCCAAGGCCCAGGAAAGGCAAAGAAGGAAAGAGACAAGGCATGCCTGGATGCTGGTTGCCCTCCAGCGAAGCCTTATGGCAAACTCCAAGTCCTTGAAGGACAAGACATGAGGCAAATGCTTATTCTGTAGACAGGCAGGACTCTGGGCAAAAGAGTACCTAAACTGTGTCAAGTCTCCCAAAGCAGCTTGCTATAAATGCCATCAAATGGTAAATTGGGTGGTACTCTGCCCTGGGGACCCAAGAGCCTCAAGGTCGTGGGCCAAGCCTTCCCTCACAATGGTTCAACAGAACTGAAGCAGCCCGCTCCAGCCAGCCCACCTGTCACAGATAACCATCACCGGGCTTTAGCCAAGGGTACAACTGGATGTGGCAGGTAGGTCTGAGTATCCCTTGGTTGACACAGGGACTACCTACTCTACCCTGACCTCCTACTCCAGAGCCTTCTCCTCCCAAACCTGTACCATTTGGGGTGCTACAGATAAGCAATTACAAAAAGATTCACCCAAGCACTTCTTTGTTGCTGGGACGGACAAATATTTTCCCACCAGTTTCTGGCGGTCCCTGAGTGTCCTACTCCCTTATTGAGAAGAGACCCATCTCTGCCTTTGAAATCTTACAGCTATTGCAGTCCAGATAGAAGATGCTTTAAAACTCTCTTTTGGGGGCAAACTAACCATTTTTACCAGCCACCAAGTGAAAAAATTCCTGAATGGGAGAGGCCATTTATGGATGTCACATCAAAGGATCCTCAGGTATCAAGTAGTGCTGATGGAAAATCCAGGCCTGACTATATCCTCTTCTGAGGCTCTTAACCCAGTTACCCTCCTGCCTACCCTAGAATGTTCTCTCCCCTTTCACTCTTGCCTAGGAAATTTGGACCACTGGACAAAACCCCTAGAGGGATTGTCAGAAGATCCTCTGATCAATCCTGAGGAAATCTGGTACACTGATGGAAGCAGCTTTGTCATGGATGGAAAAATAAGAGCTGGATTTGCAGTGGTCTCCAGTTTTGAGACCATAGAGGCCAAACGTTTGCCACCTGGTGAAAGTGAAAGTCGCTCTACCATGTCCAACTCTTTGCAACCCATGGACTATACAGTCCATGGAATTCTCCAGGCCAGAATACTGGAGTGGGTAGAATTTCCCTTCTCCAGGGGATCTTCCCAACCCAAGGATTGAACCCAGGTCTTGCCACCTGATACTTCAGCCCAATTAGCTGAGTTTGTAGCCCTGACTCACGCTTTAGAGCTGGGAAAAGGAAAAAGAGTAGCCATTTACACTAACTCCAAGTATGCCTTTCTGGTGCTACATGCGCATGCTGCTATTTGGAAAGAAAGAAGCCACTTCAGCACCCAAGGGTCCCCAATCAAATATGGTGATTAAATCCTTAGGTTATTGGAGGTGGTCCATCTGCCCCTTGAGGTTTCAGTCTCCTATTGTAAAGGACACCAAAAAGGGAGCAGCAAAGTGGCACAAGGGAACCAAGCAGCCAATCAGGCAGCTGAGAGAGCAGCATTACAGAACAAAGACCTAATAGGGGTTGCAACTGTAGTTCCACAGACTAATTTTCCAGAAACTCCTTCATATACTGAGTGTGAGACTCTTAAAGCTAAGAGTGAGGGCTTTTAAGATCTTTTGGGGTAGTTCCAAAAGGGGGACTCCTTTTTTTCTGCCTGGGAACTTCCAATGGAAGTTGGTTAACTCTTACATGCCACCACTGATTTAGGGGAGAAGGCTCCTCAAAGATTACTAGAAAGTTCCTTCAGAGTAACAGGCCTCCAACGACTCTAAAGCAAGTGGCCTCCTCTTGTCTCACTTGCCAATTAAACAAACCACAAGGATCTCGAAGACCTCAGATGGTCCAGCCCATCCAATGGCAGTTGGACTTCACCCAGATGCAAGTTCCTCAAAGGTATAAATACCTACTAGTCATGATAGGTACATTTACAGGATGGATTGAAGGCTTTCCCACCTGGACTGAGAAGGCTGAGGGGATACTAAAAAAAAAAAAAAAAACTGCTCCATGAAATCATTCCAAGATTTGATCTGCCCAAGTCATTACAAAGTGACAATGGGACATAATTTACTTCTAAGGCCACCCAAGGGGCTCTAAAGCATTGGGCATTACTTATTACCTCCATTGCCTGGAGGCCTCAGTCTTCAGGGAAAGTAGAAATAGCCAACCAATTCTTAAAATCTGAGATAAAATAGGTAACCCAGGAGATCTCCCTGGGATGGAAGGAGGCTTTAGCAATAGCTCTTCTCCGCACCCATATTGCCCTTAAGGAACAGGTTGGTTTTAATCCTTATGAGATGCTATACGGGAGACCTTCTGTTTATGTCAATGACCTCTTCCTAGAGTCAGAGGCTCAGACCCTCCAGTCTTATACTATGGCCATTGTGCAATTCCAACATAATATATGTTTGTAGGGTATCAACCAGGACCCAAAAGATCCTAAAGACCATTATATGCCCCAGGGACTCAAGTCCTAATTAAAGTATGGCAGGAGGGTCCCCAAAGGCTCAACTCCAGCCTACATGGAAGGGCCCCTACCTTGTAATACTTTCTACCCCCCATAGTAGCCAAGGTACCAGGGCACAATCCTGGATTCACTCCTCGTAAGTCAAGTTGTAGAAGAAAACAGAAGAGGATGCTCAATACACCTCCTGGGAGATCCCAGATATCTGTTTAGGATTACAAATGACTGCCATTCTAATGAACACCCCCAAAATTAATTTTCTGGGGATAAGATTTCTCAGGATAGCTCTAAAGAGCCAACACAGCTTGGCAGGGGTTGTACTCCAAAATAGACAGGAGATAGATCTCCTGATCCCTGAACAAGAGGGACTTAAGCTATCTTGAGTGAGATGTGTTGTTTCTGGGTAAATACCTCCAGCTAAGTTAAAGAAAGTTTCACAGTCCTCAAGATAAACATTCAGATCCTAAGGGATCTCAAAGAATGAGCTGAAGAGTTCTTGGGGTGACTACAATCTCTCTTTGGAGGATCCTTCTCCTGGCGAGGGGGGATTTGGAGTTGGCTAATGCCCCTACCAACCCCTGTTATCACAATATTGATACTGCTTATGATTGCTCCATGTATTATAAATTGTTTAACCCATTTTTTCTCTGCCCAGGTAACAAGCTACAAAATGCTGTGCTAGTTCAACAAGGATATCTATAACTACACCCGACCACAGAAAATATCACTCACCCTTTGATGGACACCATTATAATGACTCTGAGGCTTGAGACTAGCAGGAGCAGGAGGCTCAATGCCCCTTGCCATCCCAGCTCAGCAGGAAGTAATCAGAGAGATTTCAACACCACTATTCCTAAATAATTGGACTTCCCATATCTTGACTGGGGAATGTTAGTGGTTAGAATAGGGGGAAAGAGTCCAGAATGGCTGTGGCTAAAAGACAAAGAAAGGGAAAAGCCTGGGAAAACAGAACAAAAGAAAATCCGCAGACCGGAGTGAGAACTTTAGGTGGAACAAACACACCTCCTTCTTGGCTAGCCCAATTTGCATAGGGCAGGCTCAGGGGGGAAGAGACAAAACATATAAAAACAGGAAACCAAGACAGATTATGCCTCCAGGGAATACTATCCTTTGCTCGCCAAATAAAACTGAGTTGTAACCAAGCTGTGGGACTTCCCTGGTGGCTCAGATGGTAAAGCATCTGCCTACAATACGGGACACCCGGGTTCAATCCCTGGGTTGGGAAGATTTTCTGGAGAAGGAAATGGCAACCCACTCCAGTATTCTTGCCTGGAAAATTCCATGGACATAGGAGCCAGGTAGGCTACAGACCATGGGGTCGCAAAGAGTCAGACACGACTGAGTGACTTCATTTCACTTCACTTCACTTCCAAGTTGTAACAGTGGTCCACTGTTTCAAATCTTCGCTGTGGCAAGACAGAACCAAGGAAATTACGCATTCCTCCAAGAAACAAATAGATGTAAATGTCACATTAGGCTGTTACTTATTAAAGAGAAGAGATTGCAGACTGCCTTTACACTCAAACTGTAAGTCTTCCCTGGGTCTCCAGCTTGATGGCCTACTCTATAGAATTTGGACTTGCCAAGCCTCCACAATTATATGACCCAAATCCTTAAAATTAAAAAAAAATTAATAAAACTAATCTATCCACATATTTATCTATTTAAAAAGACATCTTATCCTGTTCCTCCGGAGAACCCTGACTAATATACTTCTAAATCTTTGGAATTCTCACATAATAAGAGTGTCTTTGTTATGCATGGTAAGTAAGCCTTTCATCATGCTAATGAGGTGACTCTGGATGGAGCTCTAGATACCTTATTTTAACAAGATGACCTAGGATATGGCTGACAATGTTAGAAAGACTAACCGGATGATTAGAGGGTTCTTTGAGTCCCATGATATCAACTGGACCTCCAGCTAGAAATCTAGTCTCCTGGCAGTGACTTCCCAAGCATACCCATACAATGAAACTCAAAAAACCTCCAAACACAGAAGCTCAGTTGAGTTTCTCTGGTTGGCTATATCCTTTGAATATTGTTATGTATCAGTTTCAGGAGGGAATCAGCATGGAAGTTTCACATCTAGAACCGTTTCAGACTTTGCTTATGTCAGGTGAATGTATGCTCCTTGGTTCTATCTGGTCGCAACAAAGATTTGGAGTGACAGACATTAAAGCCCTCGGCGCATCACAGCTCTCAGGTCTTGGACA
Source organism: Bos mutus (assembly GCF_027580195.1). NCBI lineage: Eukaryota > Metazoa > Chordata > Mammalia > Artiodactyla > Bovidae > Bos > Bos mutus. The sequence goes on along the minus strand of NC_091630.1, from coordinate 28,979,261 downwards.
AACCATGTTATAACTTTTAGACAAATCAGTGTTACAGCTCTATTTTATTTAGAAAATAGCAGGAGAATCCATCCTTGAAGCGTGAGGGCATGCCAACCCAAAGATGAAAAGAGAAGAAAGTGGAGGAGTGCACCAGCATGTAGGGGAGAGAGACAGAGAGAGAGAGAGCCCTTTGGCTCCTCTTTTTATATGTTTTTCTCTCCCCCTGGGCCTGCCCTATGCAAACTGGGCTAGCTAGGAGTGCTGTTTGTTCTACCTGAAGTCCTCACTCTGGTCCTCGGACGTTCCTTTGACCTTCCTTTGTTCTATTTTCGGGGCTTTTCCCTTCCTTGTCTTTCAGCCACCGCCATCTTGGACTCCTGTTTCCTATTCTAACTACCTAACACTTATAAGCCTCTTTCTTCAGCTGGTTATTATTTCTATCTTTTGGTTACAATACAATTACAATTGTAAGTATGGCACTTGAATTGGGTTCTGTGTACCTTTCCAGCAAATTATCGAACCTATGAATAATTGTGGGTACCCCCAAGTTTGTATGCAGTTAGTCTAAAATGAGGGTGACCCTGCTGCTGCTGCTGCTGCTGCTGCTAAGTCACTTCAGTCGTGTCTGACTCTGTGAGACCCCATAGACGGCAGCCCACCAGGCTCCCCCGTCCCTGGGATTCTCCAGGCAAGAACACTGGAGTGGGTTGCCATTTCCTTCTCCAATGTGTGAAAGTGAAAAGTGAAAGTGAAGTCGCTCAGTCGTGTCCAACTAGTAGCGACCCCATGGACTGCAGCCTACTAGGCTCCTCTATCCATGAGATTTTCTAGGCAAGAGTACTGGAGTGGCTTGCCATTGCCTTCTCCAGGGTGACCCTGGGGACCCCTAAAATTGTCACTAGTGTCTATAAACTGAGGGCAGTTTTATGGATGACTGTTATTAAACTTAATTTTGGCAAACCCATTGCTGGAAGAGATATGCTACATTAATTTTTAAGTAAAATATATTTTTATTTAAATTTCCAAATTGTAAAAATTTGCATTACATTTTAGGCTTCAGGGGGCTTATGTCTAGGGACATGAGTTGAATAAGAATCTCATGAAGTTCTGACTGCAACATATCTATGGAATGGTTTTTCTTAGTTTTAACCTTAACTTCAAAAACTATACACTCCATATCCTAGCCTATCCTAGCCATTTCTGACCTTGCTTAAACCATTTAGCTTATATAATTCTCAAATTTTTCATTTGTAAAAAGAAAAATTATGCCTATTATATTTAAAAATTTATATTGAGATCAATTCATAACAATCTACAGACTTTTTCATGAAACAAAATAATAACTATTTTAAAGCCAGTACCACTATTTTTCTATAGTTTTGGAATGTCAAATTACACTAAGTAGTTTACCAATTTTAGTATAATCTTAATTCTGTAATTGTAACAGATAAATCAAAAGTAAGCATAGCTTTATTTAAATCTTTGAAACCTTCTTGCTGGCTCTAGTGGTAATGCGAAAAAATTGAAATAGGCATTTAAACAAAACAAAAAATAACTGCCCTGTGTATTTTCAAAATAAACCTTTAAAATTCAATATCCTATTTAAAAACAAAACAAAAAACCTTGGTATGTAAGTGTACCTTAAATGTTGGACTGCATAACATGAATAATTTTTAATGTAATTTGACTTTTTTTTTTAGGTTTTTCTTTAAAAAGATAGACTTTTAAATAGTGAAACACCCCCAGGAAGTACTAATAGAAACTGAGTAAATAATCAATAGGCATAACATAATACTGACATCCAGTGGCCACTTAGGCTAATTGCAGAGGGATGTTCTGCTCAGATTATTCAGTGTTGGTAAGTTTGTCATGATTATTTAACTTGATGCTATCCACGTAAGAAGCAATTTCCTTATTGATCACAACATAAGTAATAAATGTAAGGTTAAAGATTGCTTGTACTAGTAATATGTTTTTTCTCTAATAACTCACACAATTATTAACAGACTCCCAGAGTATTAAGCAAACAAAAAACAACAGAAAATAACTACATCTCCCTCAATTCAAAATTTATATAGATAATTATCAGCATTTCACTTTTCACAAATAATCCTATGGATACACTTTGATTTTCAGGTTGCTTTTATAGACTTCTTCACATGCTCCTTTGAATTACATGTTTTTATTTGTAGCTGAGGTACATGTTTCAGTCAGGATTGTTGTTGCTATTTAGTCACTAAGTCATGTCCAGCTCTTTTGTGACCTCATGGACTGTAGCCTGACAGGCTCCTCTGTTCATGGGATTTCCCAGGCAAGAATATTGAAGTGGATGGTAATTTCCTTCTCCGGTGAATCTTCCTGACCGAGGGATAGAACCTGCATCTCAAAAAAAAAAAAAAAAAAAGGAACCTGCATCTCCTCTACTGGCAGGCAGATTCTTTACCACTAAGCCACCAGGGAAGCCCTTCAACCAGGATAGGCTGGGCTATATAGTTATAAATATCCACACACATTTATTCATTATTCAAATTACCGGTTAGAAGGAAAACTGTGCTCACTAGAATTACTTATGAGTCCAGACAGAGCAGCTACCATCATGAAATTGCTATTTGCTGTGGAGAAGGAAAGAGTGAGAGAATCTTAAAGAGTTCCATGTGTCAGTCAGATGTGATACTTCACAAAGGTCACAAGACTGTACTGGCAGAGCCAGTCACTCAGCCACACTCAGCAACAGGGGTCATGCAGTGATTCCTAATGTGTACTGGATGAAGAGAAAGCAGCTGGACATCAGCACCCTTGAAATTACATCCCTCTGTCTTGTTCTTTTGCCTTCTTGGTTAGTCTTTCTCCAACATTCTCCTAAATATTCAGGCCTTACAGTTTTAATCCCAGCTTCGAATAACATTTAGGCTGATGATTCTTAAATTTATTTTTCAGCCTATGCGTTTCTATAGCACTCCAGATCTTTTTAGCCAATATATTACTTAATATATCAATTTGATACCATCAAATCCCTTAAATTAAAAGTGACTGCAATATAAATTATGTTAACACTCCTGAACTTTTTCTATTTTGAAGTTTCTATATTTGTAAAATGACATTCTGTTAAACTTGCCAAAAATCTAGCAATCATCCTTGAAAATCCTAGGCTATTATTGACTTAGAAGGCCTTCTTTAAAAATTCCATCTTAATAATGACATTTCCCTGTCCTCAGTGAGGTTCAAGGCTAAGTTCATCAACCAAGTCAAGCTACCTAAGCAATTCAGATCCCGCACACAGTGCTAGAATAGTCAGTGGTAATAACTCTTTGAATCCAGGATGCTAAAGACAGCATCTACATCTGTTAAACTGCCACACTGTCCTGAAAATAAATAGATTGAGGTAAAGAAAGCCAAGTCAACTGATAAGTGAATCCAATTCTTTTTCACTTGTTTCAACACCTAATACAGCTGTGCTTGTATCTAATAGTAGTCCTGACTTTTCATTTACATGAGTCAATACATTGCTTTATTTTGTTTAAGGCAATTTGATTTAGATTTTCTGTCACTTGTACCTAAACAAGTTCTAAAGGAAATATACACAGAGACACATATACTTACAGCAGTATTACATTATTTAAGTAATTATATAATGTACTGCTGTGTATTGCATATAGTACTAATGCAATATATGTAATAATTATGTGATAATATTGAGGTATTTAAAAAATTTACATTAAGTACTATGAAAGTGAAAGTGTTATTCACTCAGCTATGTCCGACTCTTTGAAACCCCATGGTCTGTAGCCTGCCAGGCTCTTCTGTCCATGGAATTCTCCAGGCAAGAGTACTGGAGTGGGTAACCATTCCCTCCTCCAGAGGATCTTCCCGACTGGGTCTCCTGCATAGCAGGCAGATAGATTCTTTACTGTCTGAGCCACCAGGGAAGCCCCATAAAATATTATACATGTATATATACATGTATAATACTTTATGCATACATATGTTTATAAATATATATGTATAATGCACACATATATATTACAATAGACAGCATATTTCAATTAATGTAAAAATAATGGATACTTATAAAATACAGGATTTGTAGTATAAAATAAGTTGTATTTATATGTTTAGAAAGACTTTGGTTGTAGTCAAGTCTGTGGTTCAGGCTTCCATTTTAGGGATCAGATTTATGGAATTATTAGTTTCCAAAGTGACCTCTGGGCTTCCCTGGTGGCACTAGTGGTAAAGAACGCACCTGACAATGCAGGAGATATAAAAGCTGTGGGTTTGATCCCTGGGTTAGGAAGGTCCCCTGCAGGAGGGCATGGCAATCCCCTCCATTATTCTTGCCTGGAGAGTCCCATGGACAGAGGAACCTGGAGGGCTACAGCCCATAAGGTCACAGAGTTGGACACAACTGAAGCAACTTAGCATGCATGCAAAGTGACCGTTATGTGTTTTTCACACAAAATGATTTTATAGTTACATTTATGTGATGTGTATGGTGATTTCTATTTTTCTGCTCATGTGATCTGAAGCAGAGGCCCAGGTTCAAAGACCTACTAGCTATTCTATCCACTTTTACATCACTTGCCTGAGCCAATACTTATAGGAAAACAGTGGTCAAATTTCTGAATGAAGACAAGGTTTTCCTATACATTCCTGTTTCAGAATTTTTCTTTCCTAACCCGTCATTTTATGTTGGAAATTTGATTGTTGAAAAAGAACTAGAGAGAACATTTTAAAATAGACTGGAAAGAACTTAATAATAATTTACACAAGTTTTGATTAAAAATGTTTATCATTTAGATGGGCTGAAGAAACTACTTCACCTCTTTCTGATGTGAGTATTTGGCTTCATAAGGAAAGTAAAAGCCCACAATTTGCATAAGTCAGATCAACTTTGTCTGGTATTTTATGTGGGCCACAAACTACTGGTACCTGAAATAATCTCTTCCTTATTTTCAAAGTCAGGTTTTCTAAAATTGTGTTTTAGAGGCCATAGTCTCTGAATCAGATGCTCTGTGTGACTTTTGGGAACCCGTACTTTAAGATTTAGGACTATGTGTCCCTAAATTAAAAATCTGATGTTTCAAACCAGGAGCTTAAAAGCTGAAAAACAAAGGAAAAAAAAATCCTATTTAGTCATCATATTTAAGTCTCAAGCATATTATTGACTGAAATCTTGGGGTGCTAATAAATCTATTTTTGTGTCTTCCTTTTCTAATTAATTCCTTTATACCACAGATAGAATTCCTATAAACTACAGTGGGCACTGATGACATGAAAGAAATGGAAAAATAGACCCACTTAGGTGGACTTTCTGCCTTATGTTCATAGGAAAGTGGGAAAGAGAAGGAAGAGAGCAGGTGTTGGTCTGCACCCTGCAGGCCTATAAAGCCCTGTGCTTGCTCAGCCTCAAGACCAAACAAAGAACCCAAGTCACTGACGAAGACATCAATGGTTTAATGGATAGGGGAAATCTTACATTTCTGAAGCAAGGTCCTGGAGTGACACTACATCGTGTGCCACAGACAGCAGCGACGCGTAGGATATGACAGTAGTCTTTGCTCCTAGCAGGGAGGGGAGGTTCCCAATTATAGGAGAAATTGAAGTCAGGTTGGCTCATCAGCTACCAGGAGAAGTCAGGAAAGGGGCATGCCCTCTCACTGGCCCTGTGATAAGCTATCTTGGTGAAGATGTTCTGATCTAAAGATAAAAACAATCACTAGCTGGGGAAGTCAAGTATATGGGAAGGTCAGTTGTTTATGTGTAGGGTGTAGGTACGGAGAAGGCAATGGCAACCCACTTCAGTACTCTTGCCTGGAAAATCCCATGGAGGGAGGAGCCTGGTAGGCTGCAGTCCATGGGGTCGTGAAGAGTTGGACCCGACTGAGCAACTTCACTTTCACTTTTCACTTTCATGCATTGGAGAAGGAAATGGCAACCCACTCCAGTGTTCTTGCCTGGAGAATCCCAGGGACGGGGGAGCCTGGTGGGCTGCCGTCTATGGGGTCGCACAGAGTTGGACACGACTGAAGCGACTTAGCAGTAGCAGTAGCAGGGTGTAGGTGAAGCAGGCACTGGTTTAGCAGCAGGGAATGTTCACAGAGCACAGGAACAATTTTCTTGTGTGCTTTGACCATACAGAATGACTGAACAGAATATAATTGAGCATACTGGAAGAGATTACTACAAAAAAAAAAAAAAACAGAGAAATTTTACTCACCAAATTTCTTAGCACCATTTTCTTCAGCTGTTTAGTAAAACAAAACTTTGTCTAACTAGCCAGCACAAATGAACTACTGAGCTAAAGTGATCTAACCACTTGTTCACAACTTGTGTTGTGAATTGATTACCTCCAGGAGTTAAGCTAAAGGCTTTGTATCACTCAGTAATTGTAATTGAAGCTGAATGTAATTAATTATATAATTCTGGAATGTTAATATTAAATCCCATTCTAATCACATGATGAAACTGAATCATTATGAAAAATTTAGTTAGGTATGAGTAAAACCTCTGTAAGGGATTTGTTGGACATTTTTATTAGGAACAACAATAAAATTACTTTCACCTATAAAATGATACATGTTAGACTTCAGGCAGCTATTAATTATAATTAGTGAACTCTGTCTCTTTTTTCCTCATATCATAAACTCTTCTTTGTTCCCTAATACTTCTTAAATATAATTGCCTGATAGACTGAAACCAATTCTTTCCCTTCCCCTATCTTTCCGTAGTAATTTTCTTACAATGTTTGAATTTTAATTCACATAGCTATTTTAAAAATAACTGCATAAAGTTAGTAGATTCAGATCAGATCAGATCAGTCGCTCAGTCGTGTCTGACTCTTTGTGACCCCATGAATCACACCACGCCAGGCCTCCCTGTCCATCACCAACTCCCAGAGTTCACCGAGACTCACGTCCATGGAGTCAGTGATGCCATCCAACCATCTCATCTTCTGTCGTCCCCTTCTCCTCTTGCCCTCAATCCCTCCCAGCATCAGAGTCTTTTCCAATGAGTCAACTCTTCGCATGAGGTGGCCAAAGTACTGGAGTTTCAGCTTCAGCATCATTCCTTCCAAAGAAATCCCAGGGCTGATCTCCTTCAGAATGGACTGGGTGGATCTCCTTGCAGTCCAAGGGACTCTCAAGAGTCTTCTCCAACACCACACTTCAAAAGCATCAATTCTTTGGCACTCAGCCTTCTGCACAGTCCAACTCTCACATCCATACATGACCACAGGAAAAACCATAGCCTTGACTAGACGGACCTTTGTTGGCAAAGTAATGTCTCTGCTTTTGAATATGCTATCTAGGTTGGTCATAACTTTCCTTCCAAGGAGTAAGTGTCTTTTAATTTGATGGCTGCAGTCACCATCTGCAGTGATTTTGGAGCCCCAAAAATAAAGTCTGACACTGTATCCACTGTTTCCCCATCTATTTCCCATGAAGTGATGGGACCGGATGCCATGATCTTCGTTTTCTGAATGTTGAGCTTTAAGCCAACTTTTTCACTCTCCACTTTCACTCTCATCAAGAGGCTTTTGAGTTCCTCTTCACTTTCTGCCATAAGGGTGGTGTCATCTGCATATCTGAGGTTATTGAGATTTCTCCTGGCAGTCTTGATTCCAGCTTGTGTTTCTTCCAGTCCAGCGTTTCTCATGATGTACTCTGCATAGAAGTTAAATAAACAGGGTGACAATATACAACTTTGACGTACTCCTTTTCCTATTTAGAACCAGTCTGTTGTTCCATGTCCAGTTCTAACTGTTGCTTCCTGACCTGCATACAGATTTCTCAAGAGGCAGGTCAGGTGGTCTGATATTCCCATCTCTTTCAGAATTTTCCACAGTTTATTGTGATCCACACAGTCAAAGGCTTTGGCATAGTCAATAAAGCAGAAATAGATGCTTTTCTGGAACTCTCTTGCTTTTTCCATGATCCAGCGGATGTTGGCAATTTGATCTCTGGTTCCTCTGCCTTTTCTAAAACTAGCTTGAACATCACGAAGTTCACGGTTCACATATTGCTGAAGCCTGGCTTGGAGAATTTTAAGCATTACTTTACTAGCGTGTGAGATGAGTGCAATTGTGTGGTAGTTTGAGCATTCTTTGGCATTGCCTTTCTTTGGGATTGGAATGAAAACTGACCTTTTCCAGTCCTGTGGCCACTGCTGAGATTTCCAAATTTGCTGGCATATTGAGTGTAGCACTTTCACAGCATCATCTTTCAGGATTTGAAATAGCTCAACTGGAATTCCATCACCTCCACTAGCTTTGTTTGTAGTGTTTTGCTTTCTAAGGCCCACTTGACTTCACATTCCAGGATGTCTGGCTCTAGGTCAGTGATCGCACCATCGTGATTATCTGGGTCATGAAGATCTTTTTTGTACAGTTCTTCTGTGTGTTCTTGCCATCTCTTCTTAATATCTTCTGCTTCTGTTAGGTCCATAGCATTTCTGTCCTTTATCGAGCCCATCTTTGCATGAAATGTTCCCTTGGTATTTCTAATTTTCTTGAAGAGATCTCTAGTCTTTCCCATTTTGTTGTTTTCCTCTATTTCTTTGCATTGATCGCTGAAGAAGGCTTTCTTATCTCTTCTTGCTATTCTTTGGAACTCTGCATTCACATGTTTATATCTTTCCTTTTCTCCTTTGCTTTTTGCTTCTCTTCTTTTCACAGCTATTTGTAAGTCCTCCCCAGACAGCCATTTTGCTTTTTTGCATTTCTTTTTCTTGGGAATGGTCTTGATCCCTGTCTCCTGTACAATGTCACGAACCTCATTCCATAGTTCATCAGGCACACTATCTATCAGATCTAAGCCCTTAAATCTATTTCTCACTTGCACTGTATAATCATAAGGGATTTGATTTAGGTCATACCTGAATGGTCTAGTGGTTTTCCACACTTTCTTCAATTTAAGTCTGCATTTGGCAATAAGGAGTTCATGGTCTGAGCCACAGTCAGCTCCTAGTCTTGTTTTTGCTGACTGTATAGAGCTTCTCTATCTTTGGCTGCAAAGAATATAATCAATCTGATTTCGGTGTTGACCATCTGGTGATGTCCATGTGTAGACTCTTCTCTTGAGTTGTTGGAAGAGGGTGTTTTCTATGACCAGTGCGTTCTCTTGGCAAAACTCTGTTAGTCTTTGGCCTGCTTCATTCCATATTCCAAGGCCAAATTTGCCTGTTACTCCAGGTGTTTCTTGACTTCCTACTTCTGCATTCCAGTCCCCTATAATGAAAAGGACATCTCTTTTGGGTATTAGTTCTAAAAGATCTTGTAGGTCTTCATAGAACAGTTCAACTTCAGCTTCTTCAGCATTACTGGTTGGGGCATAGACTTGAATTACTGTGATAATTGAATGGTTTTCCTTGGAAACAAACAGAGATCATTCTGTCGTTTTTGAGATTGCATCCAAGTACTGCATTTCAGACTCTTTTGTTGACCATGATGGCTACTCCATTTCTTCTGAGGGATTTCTGCCCACAGTAGTAGATATAATGGTCATCTGAGAAATTCACCCATTCCAGTCCATTTCAGTTCGCTGATTCCTAGAATGTCGACATTTACTTTTGCCTTCTCTTGTTTGACCACTTCCAATTTGCCTTGATTCATGGACCTGACATTCCAGGTTCCTATGCAATATTGCTCTTTACAGCATCAGACCTTTCTTCTATCATCAGTCACATCCACAGCTGGGTATTCTTTTTGCTTTGGCTCCATCCCTTCATTCTTTCTGGAGTTATTTCTCCACTGATCTCCAGTAGCATATTGGGCACTTACCGACCTGGGAGTTCCTCTTTCAGTATCCTATCATTTTGCCTTTTCGTACTGTTCATGGGGTTCTCAAGGCAAGAATACTGAAGTGATTTGCCATTCCCTTCTCCAGTGGACCATATTCTGTCAGATCTCTCCACCATGACCCGCCCATCTTGGGTTGCCCCACGGGCATGGCTTAGTTTCATTGAGTTAGACAAGGCCCTGGTCCTAGTGTGATTAGATTGCAAGAGGGCATCAGAGGGCAAACACACTGAAACCATACTCACAGAAAGTTAGTAGATTAGGTTCAGCAAATATAATACACAGCAAATGTATAAACACTCACCCTTTCTTTACCCATATTTGATATTCAAAGCTGAAAATGACATTTTTCCTCTGTGTGTGTAATTTAAATGATTTTTCATGGACAGCTCCAAGCACCTACTAACCATAGATCAAACCAAGCAAATAAAATGAAATCTATTTGCCAACCCATCATTAGTTTATTAGCTATTCAAAGAGATGAGAAATCTCCCATTAACTTTTGTAGTTTCAATGCCCAGCACATTTGGGCCCTATGGTAATTATGCAGAAAGATATTATGAAGAGATGGAGACTCACTTCTATCAATATATCATCTATCTTCTACATATTCATGCCAGAACTGATAATCACTAAAGCGTAGTCATATATGTAATGAGAGTTGGACCATAAAGCAGGCTGAGCACCAAAGAATTGATGCTTTCGAGTTATGGTGCTGGGTAAGACTCTTGACAGTCCCTTAGCCTGCAAGGAGATCAAACCAGGCAATCCTAAAGAAAATCACCACTGAATATTCGTTGGAAGGACTGAAGCTGAAGCTGAAGCTCCAATACTTTGGCCATCTGATGCCATCTAAAAACAAAGAGAAAAGAAAACAACAACAACAACAACAACTCTTGATTGAACACAATAGACTAAAACACTAAAAATCATATTTAACATGGCTATCTCTTTCCAGGTCTTCAATGGACCTCTGCAACTTTTGTCTCAGTTTATACCCTTCACTTTCCCATGAATATTACTAGATCTTTGGGTGAAAGGATAATTTATCTGAAATAACAGCAGCTATCTGGATTTTTATTCTTTCTCAATGTTTTTGCTTTCTTTTTTCTTTCAGAATAGTTAAAAAGAGCTGAAACTCCCCAAATCATGAATTAATAATTTATGCAAGTTAACAACTTTCCTATTTAAAACCGCTTTAAGATAAAAACAAAAATTAATATGGCAGGTGACAATTTTGATTTTGTGACTGGTTGAGGATTACTTTAAGTTTAAACCTTTATTCAGTATTTAGTATTTTTGAAGTTCATTAGTTATAGTAATGGAAAGTAGGGTCTGTCTGCTCACTGCTAAAAAGCCAATAAGGTGGAGAAGCTGGTGGACTAGAATTTTTGCTTTTTTTCAGATGCCAGCAATAGGAACAGAGGGGTGAAGGAATTTCTGATCCAAAGGCTGACTCCCCTGAAATCAGTAGGTAAGAGCTTTTATAGTCAGGAGCTATATGCAGAAACAGCACAGTCACCTCTGACAGTCATCTTGAAATTGGTCATGCAGTGGCTTTGATCAGTATCATTCTGATTGTTTTAAGTACAGTGAATGTTCAGTTTTAAGGTCAGTTTGTTCCCTTTTCCTTGAAGCCAGTTCTTGGAATGTCGCAGCTTAAGTCTTGCCTGCACTCTAGTGATCATGTCATTAACTTCTTCCACCTGCTGTGGCTTTCAGTATCTGTCGGACAGCTTACAGGATATATAGCTCAGAATATTGTCGATAGCCCTGAGAAGGAACTAAAAGTCCTACTTTGCTTACTGAATAAATTGTTATTGTTTTGTCCTGTTAGACAGATTTTCTTTGCTTCTGCATTTTTTTACTTCTCTAATTAAACTTATTTCTCAGCTAAGTTTTTGCAGAGACAAAAGGCAGGCTAAGGACATAGGGAATATAAGCCCTAGATAGGGCCCCACTCCATTTCACTATAATTTTTAAAAAAATCTCCTTACAGACTATTTTAGAAGAAATATCCACTGTGCTTCATGGTCTGTGTCTGAAGCTCCATTGAGTAATATTGATGAGGATTACTTTCCTATAGGGTACTTTTAATACACATTGCCTGTAATTACTCTCTCTCAATAAAGCAAAAAAAAAAAAAAAAAAAAAGATTGTGTCTGATATAACTTCCTTGACCACCAAGATAGATCTCTATTTCCATTCTATATTCTTTTTGCTCATGCTTTAAATGTCTTCATTCTGTAATCCCATATAATTTTGCACAGAATTATTTAATTACATATGTATCTTCTATTGTCTTCAGAATGTACACTTTAAGAGAGTCTTTCTACTTTGTCCTTGTGAATATGTACTATGTAAATAGAACAATTCCTGGAATATAGCAGATGCTTATTAAATATTTTTGAAGAAATATGTAGTTAATCCAAAATTGGAAATGCACAAAAAACAGTTTTAATTTAAAACTCATTTCATTTTTATCACAGTTTTGTTATTGTTGTGATATGCAACAAAACCAAAATGATAGGGTTATTCTAAAATTCCACATTACAAATTAGGCTAAGATTTTACAATCCAATTAGATATAGTGTTTTTATTACATAAATAAAATTATCTATTGTCTTATAAAACAAGAGAAAAATTGAAATGGAATTTATCTCATATTTGAGGTTAGAATATTGATTTAGAATTTAAAATATCAACAGAGGCCAAGCTTACTATTATCCCTGTAAATATTTTGAAAGATATATAGCTAATCATTTATGTTTTCCACTTTCCTACACTCATGGCATATGCAAAACAAAACAGATACTATAGTTTGCATATAACAAAACATCCCCATTCTAAGGTAAGAAAAAAACAATCATTTAAAATTTATTATCCCAGGAGGTAATCTTAGATATGGCAAACACTATTAGGAGGTCGTTGTTGTAGTTTATGGGAGAAGGCAATGGCACCCCACTCCAGTACTGTTGCCCAGAAAATCCCATGGATGGAGGAGCCTGGTAGGCTGCAGTCCACGGGATCGATAAGAGTCAGACACGACTGAGTGACTTCACTTTCACTTTTCACTTTCATGCATTGGAGAAGGAAATGACAACCCACTCCAGTGTTCTTGCCTGGAGAATCCCAGGGATGGAGAAGCCTGGTAGGCTGCAGTCCATGGGGTTGCACAGAGTCGGACACGACTGAAGCGACTTAGCAGCAGCAGCAGTTGTAGTTTACAATCCTGTTCAACCAGGAGAGTTTGGATATTCAGCAAGCTGGTCCATGACAAATTTTCACCCAGGATCAATAGATTTGTTATAAGGAATAGTTTTAGGGAACACAATATTTTCTTATTTCTTTATCACTCTTAGTGATCTTTGTCCAACACTGTTTTCATATCCCTGGTTAAAAGCTCCTGGGAAAAAAGCTGTAACACTAGAAAGTTGTTTTTCCATCTAGGTTGCTTTGTCACTGCTTGTTCAGACCTGGCTTTGTAATGGGAAACAAGTAAAGGAAGACAACATGGGAGAGTTGAAGTTTCTTTCTTTCTTTCTTTTTAATTTATTTTTTATTGAAGGATAATTGCTTTACAAAATTTTGCTGTTTTCTGTCAAACCTCCACATGAATCAGCCAGAGGTATACAGATATCCCCTCCCTTTTGAACTTCCCTCCTATCTTCCTCCCCATCCCACCCCTCTGGGTTGATACAGAGCCCCTGTTTGAGTTTCCTGAGACATATAGCAAATTCCCATTAGCTATCTATTTTACATATAGTAATGTAAGTTTCCATGTTACTCTCTCCATACATCTCACTGTCTCCTCCCCTCTCCCCATGTCCACAAGTCTATTCTGTATGCCTGTTTCTCCATTGTTGCCCTGTAAATAAATTCTTCAGGACCGCTTTCTAAATTATGTATATATGTTAGAATACTGTATTTATCTTTCTCTTTCTGACTCACTTCACTCTGTATATGGGTTCTGGGTTCATCCACCTCATTAGAACTGACTCAAATGTGTTCCTTTTTATTCCATTGTGTGTATATATACCACAACTTCTTTATCCATTCATCTGTCCATGGATATCTAGGTTGCTTCCATGTTCTAGCTATTGTAAATAGTGCTGCAATGAACAATGGGATACATGTGTCTCTTTCAATTTTAGTTTCCTCAGAGTATATGCCTAGGAGTGGGATTTCTGGGTCATATGGTGGTTTTATTCCTAGTTTTTTAAGGAATCGTCATACCATCTTCCATAGTGGTTGTATCAATTTACTTTCCCACCAACAGTGCAAGAGTTTTCCCTTTTCTCCACACCTTTTCCAGCATTTATTGTTTGTAGACTTTTTAATGATGGCCATTCTGACTGGTGTGAGGTGATATCTCATTGTAGTTTTGATTGGCATTTCTCTAATAATAAGCGATGTTGAACACCCTTTCATGTGTTTGTTAGCCATTTGTATGTCTTTGGAGAAATGTCTGTTTAGGTCTTTTTCTCACTTTTTGATTGGGTTGTTTGTTTTTCTGGCATTGAGTTGTATGAGCTGCTTGTATTTTGGAAAGTAATCCTTTGTCAGTTGTTTCATTTGCTATTATTTTCTCCAATTCTGAGGGCTGTCTTTTCACCTTGCTTATAGTTTCCTTTGCTGTGCACAAGTTTTTAAATTTAATCAGGTCCCACCTGTTTAATTTTGTTTTATTTCCATTACTCTAGGAGGAGGGTCGGAGAAGGCAATGGCACCCCACTCCAGTACTCTTGCGTGGAAAATCCCATGGACGGAGCAGCCTGGTAGTCTGCAGTCCGCGGGGTCGTGAAGAGTTGGACCCGACTGAGCGACTTCACTTTCACTTTTCACTTTCATGCATTGGAGAAGGAAATGGCAACCCACTCCAGTGTTCTTGCCTGGAGAATCCCAGGGACGGCAGAGCCTGCTGGGCTGCCGTCTATGAGGTCGCACAGAGTGGGACACGACTGAAGCGACTTTGCAGCAGCAGCAGCAGCAGCAGGAGGAGGAGGGTCATAGAGGATCTTGCTTTTATATATGTCATCGAGTGTTCCGCCTATGTTTTTCTCTAAGAGTTTTATAGTTTCTGGTCTTATATTTAGGTATTTAATCAATTTTGAATTTATCTTTGTGTATGGTGTTAGGAAGTGTTCTAATTTCATTGTCTCACATGTAGCTGTCCAGTTTTCCCAGCACCATTTATTGAAGAGGCTGTCTTTGCCCCAGTGTATATTCTTGCCTCCTTTGTCAAAAATAAGGTACCCTTAGGTGCATGAGTTTATTTCTGGGATTTCTATCTTGTTCCATTGGTCTATATTTCTGTTTTTGTGCCAGTACCACACTGTCTTTATGACTGTAGCTTTCTAGTATAACCTGAAGTCAAGAAGCTTGATTCCTCCAGCTCCATTCTTCTTTCTTGATACTGCTTTGGCTATTTAAGGTCTTTTGTGTTTCCATATGAATTGTGAAATATTTTGTTCTAGTTCTTTGAAAAATGCCATTGGTAATTTGATAGGGATTGCACTGAATCTGTAGATTGCATTTGGTAGTATAGTCATTTTCACAATATTGATTAGTCCTACCCAGGAACATGGAATATCTCTCCATCTGTTTATGTCATTTTTGATTTCTTTTGTTAGTGTCTTATAATTTTCTGTCAACAGTTCTTTCGTCTCCTTAGGTAAGTTTATTCCTAGATATTTAATTCTTTTTGTTGCAATGGTGAATGAGATTGATTCCTTAATTGCTCTGATTTTTCATTGTTAGTATATAAAAATGCAAGTGATTTCTGTTTGTTGATTTTGTATCCTGCAACGTTGCTAAATTCACTGATTAGCTCTAGTAATTTTCTGATACTATCTTCAGGGTTTTCTATGTACAGTATCATGTCATCTGCAAACAGTGAGAGCTTTCCTTTTTCTTTCCTGATCTGGATTCCTTTTCTTTCTTTTTCTTCTCTGATTGCTGTAGCTAGGACTTCCAGAACTATGTTGAATGATAGTGGCAAAAGTGAACACTCTTGCTTTCTTCCTGACCTTAGGGGGATGCTTTCAGTTTTCACCATTGAGAATAATGTTTGCTGTAGGCTTATCATATATGGCCTTTACTATGTTGAAGTAGGTTCCTTCTATGCCCGTTTTTGGAAGACTTTTAATAATAAATAGGTGCTGAATTTTGTCAAAAGCTTTTTATGCACCTATTGAGATGATCATATGGTTTTTATCTTTCAATTTGTAAATGTGCTGTATCCCATTGATTGATTTCCATATATTGAAAAATTCTTGAATTCCTGGGAATAAACCCAATTTGATCATGGTGTATGAGCTTTTTGATGTGTTGCTGAATTCTGTTTGCTAAAATTTTGTTGAGGAATTTTGCTTCTATGTTCATCAGTGATATTGGCCTGTAGTTTTCTTTTTTTGGGTTGACTTTGTCTGGTTTGACATCAGGGTGATGGTGACATCATAGCATGAGTTTGGAAGTGTTATTTCCTCTGCAATTTTTTGAAAGTTTTAGAAGCATAGGCATTAGCTCTTCTCTAAATGTTTGATAGAATTCTCCCGTGAAGCAATCTTGACATGGGCTTTTGTTTTTTGGGAAATTTTTAATCACAGCTTCAATTTCAGTGCTTGTAATAGGGTTGTTCGTAATTTCTATTTCTTCCTGGTTCAGTCTAGGAAGATTGAACTTTTCTAAGAATCTGTCCATTTCTTCCAGATTATCTATTTTATTGCCATATAGTTGTTCATAAGAGTCTCATAATCCTTTGTATTTCTGCATTGACTGTTGTAACCTCTCCTTTTTCATTTCTAATTTTGTTGATTTGATTCTTCTCTCATTTTTTCTTGATGAGTCTGGATAAGAGTTTGTCAATTTTGTTTATCCTCTCAAAGAACCAGCTTTTAGTTTTATTAATCATTACTGTTGTTTCTTTCATTTCGTTTTCATTTATTTCTGCTTACAACTTTATGATTTCTTTCCTTCTATTAATTTTGGGGTTTTGTTCTTCTTTTTCCAGTTGCCTTCGGTGTAAATTTAGGTTGCCTATATGATGTTCAAGCTGGTTTTAGAAAAGGCAGAGGAACCAGAGATCAAATTGCCAACATCCGCTGGATCATGGAAAAAGCAAGAGAGTTTCAGAAAAACATCTATTTCTGCTTTATTGACTATTCCAAAGCCTTTGACTGTGTGGATCACAATAAACTGTGGAAAATTCTGAAAGAGATGGGAATACCAGACCACCTGATCTGCCTCTTGAGAAATTTGTATGCAGGTCAGGAAGCAACAGTTAGAACTGGACATGGAACAACAGACTGGTCCCAAATAGGAAAAGGAGTTCGTCAAGGCTGTATATTGTCACCCTGTTTATTTAACTTATATGCAGAGTACATCATGAGAAATGCTGGACTGGAAGAAACACAAGCTGGAATCAAGATTGCCAGGAGAAATATCAATAACCTCAGATATACAGATGACACCACCCTTATGGCAGAAAGTGAAAAGGAACTAAAAAGCCTCTTGATAAATGTGAAAGTGGAGAGTGAAAAAGTTGTCTTAAAGCTCAACATTCAGAAAACGAAGATCATGGCATCTGGTCCCATCACTTCATGGGAAATAGATGGGGAAACAGTGGAAACAGTGTCAGACTTTATTTTTCTGGGCTCCAAAATCACTGCATATGGTGACTGCAGCCATGAAATTAAAAGGCGTTTACTCCTTGGAAGGAAAGTTATGACCAACCTAGATAGCATATTCAAAAGCAGAGACATTACTTTGCCAACAAAGGTTCGTCTAGTCAAGGCTATGGTTTTTCCAGTGGTCATGTATGGATGTGAGAGTTGGACTGTGAAGACGGCTGAGCGCTGAAGAATTGATGCTTTTGAAGTGTGGTGTTGGAGAAGACTCTTGAGAGTCCCTTGGACTGCAAGGAGATCCAACCAGTCCATTCTGAAGGAGATCAGCTGAAACTCCAGTACTTTGACCACCTCATGCGAAGAGTTGACTCATTGGAAAAGACCCTGATGCTGGGAGGGATTGGGGGCAAGAGGAGAAGGGGACGACAGAGGATGAGATGGCTGGATGGCATTACTGACTCGATGGACAGAAGTCTGAGTGAACTCTGGGAGTTAGTGATGGACAGGGAGGTTGGCGTGCTGCAATTCATGGGGTCGCAAAGAGTTGGACATGACTGAGCGACTGATCTGATCTGATGTGATTTTCTTATTTCTTGAGATAGGATTGTATTGCTATAAATTTCCCTTTTAGAACTGCTTTTGCTGCATCTCATAGGTTTTGAGTTGTTGTGTTTTCATTGTCATTTGTTTCTGGAATTTTTTTTTTTTTTTTGGCTTCTTCAGTAACCTATTGGTTATTTAGAAACATGTTGGTTAATTTCCATGTGTTTGTGTTTCTTATAGCTTTTTCTTGTAATTTATATCTAGTCTTATATCACTATGGTCAGAGAAGATACTGGATACAATTTCAATTTTCTCAAGTTTACTGAGGTTTGATTTGTGACCCAAGATGTGGTCTATCCTGGAGAATATTCCATGTACACTTGAGAAGAAGGTGTATTCTTCTGCCTTTAGATGGAATGTCCTAAAGATATCCATGAGATCCATGTCATCTAATGTATCATTTAAGACTGTGTTTCCTTTTAGATTTTCTATTTTGATGATCTGTCCATTGGTGTGAGTAAGGTGTTAAAGTCTCCTACTATAATTGTGTTACTGTCAATTTTTCCCTTTATGTATGTATTTCTCTCATCTAATGTATCATTTAAGACTGTTTCCTTTTAGACTTTCTGTTTTGATGATCTGTCCATTGGTGTGAGTAAGGTGTTAAAGTCTCCTACTATAATTGTGTTACTGTCAATTTCTCCCTTTATGTATGTTAGTGTTTGTCTTATGTATTGGGTGCATAGATATTTACAACTGTTATGTCTTCCCCTTGGATTGATCCCTTGATCATTATGGAGTGTCCTTCCTTATCTCTTGTAATCTTCTTTATTTTAAGGTCTATTTTGTCTGATATGAATTGCTGCTCCAGCTTTCTTTTGCTTCCCATTTGCATGCAATATATTTGTCCATCTTCTCACTTTCACTGTTTATGTGTCTTGATGTCTCAAGTGGATTTCTTGTATGCAGTATATATATGGGTCTTGTTTTGTATCCATTCAGCCAGTCTGTATCTTTTGGTTGGAATATTTAATCCATTGACATTTAAATTAATTATTGATATATATGTTCCTATTGCCATGTTCTAATTATTTGGGGTTGATTTTGTAGATCTTTTTTCTTCTGTTGTATTTCTTGACTGTATATGTCTATTTAACATTTGTTATAGAGGTGCTTTGGTGGTACTGAATTCTCTTAACTTTTGCTGGTCTGAAATGCTCATTATTTTTCCATCAATTTTGAATGAGATTCTTGCCAGATATAGTAATCTTGGCTGTATATTTTTCCCTTTCAGTACTTTAAATATATCCTGCCAATCCCTTCTGGCCTGCAGAGTTTCTGCCGAAAGATCAGCTGTTAAGCATATGGGGTTTGCCTTGTATGCTACTTGTTTCTTTTCCCTTGCTGCTTTTAATCTTTCTTTGTGTTTAATATTTGTTAGTTTGATTAGTATGTGTTTTGGAATGTTTCTCCTTGGGTTTATCCTGTATGGGACTCTTTGTGCCTCTTGGATTTGATTGCCTATTTCCTTTTCCATGTTGGGGAAATTTTCAACTATAATCTTTTCAAAAATTTTCTCATACCCTTTCTTTTCTCTTCATCCTCTGGGACACCTATAATTTGAATGTTGGTATATTTGATATGGTCCCAGAGGTCTCTGAGACTTTCCTAAGCTCTTTCCATTCTTTTTACTTCATTCTGCTCTTCAGAAGTTATTTCCACCATTTTATCTTTCAGTTCACTGATTCATTCTTCTGCTTCAGATATTCTGCTATTGATTCCTTATAGAGTATTTTTAATTTCAGTAATTGTGTTGTTTGTCCCTGTATGCTTATTCTTCAATGCTTTTAGGTCTTTGTTAATTGATTGTTACATTTTCTCCATTTTGTTTTCAAGGTTTTTGATCATCTTTACTATCATTATTCTGAATTCTTTTCCAGATAATTTCCCAATTTTCTCTTCATTTATTTGGACTTCTGTGTTTCTAGTTTGTTCCTTCATTTGTGCAGTATTTCTCTGAAGTTTCATTTTTTTCTTCTTTTAAATTATTGTGTTTGAGGTCTCCTTTTCCCTGGCTTCAAGGAAAGTTGAATTATTTCCTTGAAGAAGTTTGAATTCTTTCTTCCTTTGGGTTTCTGCCCTCCTAAGGTTGGTCCAGTTGTTTGTATGAGCTTAGTATTCCGTGAGATTTGTGCTGAGTTTGTGTTTGTTTGTTTTTCCTCTGATGGGCAAGGCTGAGGGAGGTAGTAATCCTGTATGCTGATGATTCGGTTTGTATTTTTGTTTTGTTTGTTGTTGAGGCATCCTGCACAGTGTGCTACTGGTGGTTGGATGATGCTGGGTCTTGTATTCAAGTGGTCTCCTTTGTATGAGTTCTCATTCTTTGATAACCCCTAAGGTTAGTTCAGAGCACCGAGGGCTGCGACGGCACACACAGCGCGGCCGAGAGGAACTACCCCACGTCCAAGGTCAGGGGCAGAAGCCAGGAGGACCCCATGCCCAAGGGGCGGTGGCTGAGAGGAGCTACCCCATGTCTGAGGTCAGGGGTGGCGGCCGGGAGGAGCTACCCCATGTCCGAGGTCAGGGGCAGCAGCCGAGAGTGCCAGGCTGTGACAGCGCAGGAGCAGCTGAGAGGAGCTACCCGTCCAAGGTCAGGGGCAGAAGCCAGGAGGACCCCATGCCCAAGGGGTGGCGGCCAAGAGGAACTACCCCACATCCAAAGTCAGGGGCAGTGGCTGGGAAGAGCTACCACACTTCTGAGGTCAGGGGCAGCAGCCGAGAGGCACTACCCTGTGTCCAAGGTCAGGGGCGGCAGCCAAGAGAAGCTACCCCCTGCCCAAGGCCAGGGGCAGCAGCCGAGACGAGCAACCCCAAGTCCAAGGAGCAGTGGCTGCATGGGCACATGAGGGCCTAGAGGAGCTATTCCACGTTCAAGGTCAGAAGGGGCGGCAGTGAGGAGACAACCCTCATCCAAGGTAAGGAGTAGCGGCTGCACTTTGCTGGAGCAGCCGTGAAGAGATACCCCACGCCCAAGGTAAGAGAAACCCAAGTAAGATGGTAGGTGTTGCAAGAGGGCATCAGAGGGCAGACACACTGAAACCATACTCACAGAAAACTAGTCAATCTAATCACACTAGGACCACAGCCTTGTCTAACTCAATGAAACTAAGCCATGCCCATGGGGCGACCCAAGACGGGCAGGTCATGGTAGAGAGGTCTGACAGAATGTGGTCCACTGGAGAAGGGAATGGCAAACCACTTCAGTATTCTTGCTTGAGAACCCCATGAACAGTATGAAAAGGCAAAATGATAGGATACTGAAAAAGAAACTCCCCAGGTCAGTAGGTGCCCAATATGCTACTGGAGATCAGTGGAGAAATAACTCCAGAAAGAATGAAGGGATGGAGCCAAAGCAAAACAATACCCAGTTGGGGATGTGACTGGTGATAGAAGCAAGGTCCAATGCTGTAAAAAGCAATATTGCATAGGAACCTGGAATGTCAGGTCCATGAATCAAATTGGAAGTGCTCAAACAGGAGATGGCAAGAGTGAATGTCAACATTCTAGGAATCAGCAAACTAAAATGGACTGGAATGGGCGAATTTAACTCAGATGACCATTATATCTACTACTGCAGGCAGGAATCCCTTAGAAGAAATGGAGTAGCCATCATGGTCAGCAAAAGAGTCCAAAATGCAGTACTTGGATGCAATCTCAAAAACGACAGAATGATCTCTGTTCGTTTCCAAGGCGAACCATTCAATATCACAGTAATCCAAGTCTATGCCCCAACCAGTAACGCTGAAGAAGCTGAGGCTGAACGATTCTATGAAGACCTACAGGATCTTTTAGAACTAATACCTAAAAAAGATGTCCTTTTCATTATAGGGGACTGGAATGCAAAAGTAGGAAGTCAAGAAACACCTGGAGTAACAGGCAAATTTGGCCTTGGAATATGGAATGAAGCAGGGCAAAGATAATAGAGTTTTGCCAAGAAAATGCACTGGTCATAGCAAACATTCTCTTCCAACAACACAAGAGAAGACTCTACACATGGACATCACCAGATGGTCAACACCAAAACCAGACTGATTATATTCTTTGCAGCCAAAGTTGGAGAAGCTCTACACAGTCAACAAAAACAAGACTGGGAGCTGAGTGTGGCTCAGATCATGAACTCCTTATTGCCAAATTCAGACTGAAATTGAAGAAAGTAGGGAAAACCACTAGACCATTCAGGTATGACCTAAATCAAATCCCTTATGATTATACAGTGGAAGTGAGAAATAGATTTAAGGGCCTAGATCTGATAGATAGAGTGCCTGATGAACTATGGACGGAGGTTTGTGACATTGTACAGGAGACAGGGATAAAGACCATTCCCAAGAAAAAGAAATGCAAAAAAGCAAAATGGCTGTCTGAGGAGGCTTTACAAATAGCTGTGAAAAGGAAAGAAGGGAAAAGTAAAGCACAAAAGGAAAGATATAAGCATCTGAATGCAGAGTGCCAAAGAATAGCAAATAGAGATAAGAAAGCCTTCCTCAGCGACCAATGCAAAGAAATAGAGGAAAACAACAGAATGGGAAAGACTAGAGATCTCGTCAAGAAAATTAGAGATACCAAGGGAACATTTCATGCAAAGATAGGCTTGATAAAGGACAGAAATGGTGTGGACCTAACAGAAGCAGTAGATATTAAGAAGAGGTGGCAGGAATACACAGAAGAACTGTACAAAAAAGATCTTCATGACCCAGATAATCACAATGGTGTGATCACTGACCTAGAGCCAGACATCCTGGAATGTGAAGTCAAGTGCACCCTAGAAAATATCACTATGAACAAAGCTAGTGGAGGTGATGGGATTCCAGTTGCGCTATTTCAAATCCTGAAAGATGATGCTGTGAAAGTGCTGCACTCAATAGGCCAGCAAATTTGGAAAACTCAGCAGTGACCACAGGGCTGGAAAAGGACAGTTTTCATTCCAATCCCAAAGAAAGGCAATGCCAAAGAACGCTCAAACTACCACACAATTGCACTCATCTCACATGCTAGTAAAGTAATGCTCAAAATTCTTGAAGCCAGGCTTCAGCAATATGTGAACCGTGAACTTCGTGATGTTCAAGCTGGTTTTAGAAAAGGCAGAGGAACCAGAGATCAAATTGCCAACATCCGCTGGATCATGGAAAAAGCCAGAAAGTTCCAGAAAAGCATCTATTTCTGCTTTATTGACTATGCCAAAGCCTTTGACTGTGTGGATCACAGTAAACTGTGGAAAATTCTGAAAGAGATAGGAATACCAGACCACCTGACCTGCCTCTTGAGAAACCTGTATGCAGGTCAGGAAGCAACAGTTAGAACTGGACATGGAACAACAGACTGGTTCCAAATACGAAAAAGACTACGTCAAGGCTGTATATTGTCACCCTACCTATTCAAATTATATGCAGAATACATCATGAGAAATGTTGGGCTGGAAGAAGCAGAAGCTGGAATCAAGACTGCCAGGAGAAACTCAATAACCTCAGATATGCAGATGACACCACTCTTATGGCAGAAAGTGAAGAGGAACTAAAAAGCCTCTTGATGAAAGTAAAAGTGGAGAGTGAAAAAGTTGGCTTAAAGCTCAACATTCAGAAAACGAAGATCATGGCATCTGGTCCCATCACTTCATGGGAAATAGATGGGGAAACAGTGGAAACAGTGTCAGACTTTATTTTGGGGGGCTCCAAAATCACTACAGATGGTGACTGCAGCCATGAAATTAAAAGATGCTTACTCCTTGGAAGGAAAGTTACGACCAACCTACATAGCATATTCAAAAGCAGAGACATTACTTTGCCAACAAAGGTCGGTCTAGTCAAGGCTACTGTTTTTCGAGTTGCCATGTATGGATGTGAGAGTTGGACTGTGAAGAAGGCTGAGCGCAAAGAATTGATGCTTTTGAAGTGTGGTGTTGGAGAAGACTCTTGAGAGTCCCTTGGACTGCAAGGAGATCCAACCAGTCCATTCTGAAGGAGATCAGCCCTGGGAGTTCTTTGGAAGAAATGATGCTAAAGCTGAAACTCCAGTACTTTGGCCACCTCATGCAAAGAGTTGACTCATTGGAAAAGACTCTCATGCTGGGAGGGATTGGGGGCAGGAGGAAAAGGGGACGACAGAGGATGAGATGGCTGGATGGCATCACTGACTCAATGGACGTGAGTCTGAGTGAACTCCGGGAGTTGGTGATGGACAGAGAGGCCTGGCGTGCTGCGATTCATGTGATCGCAAAGAGTCAGACATGACTGAGCGACTGAACTGTACTGAACTGAAGCTTAGTTCTCTGGTAGTCTACGGTCTTGGAGTCAGTGCTCCCATTCCAAAGGCTCAGTGTTTGATTTTTTGTCAAGAACAAAGATTCCACAAGTGGCTTCTTATGGAATTAAGGGAGAGTAATACACATATCCAAAAATGAGAAACCAAAGATGAACCCCAGACATATGGCACTTACAAAATCAGGCAAATATTAATTGAAATAATGGAATATAAACATGTACATATATACCCATGACCAAAGTGAAAACAGTCCAGCAAAAATAAAGTACAATAGATTGACCTGGCAAATAAAGAAAATCAAACATTATATTTACCAGTTAAGAACAAAATGAACTTAAGAACAAACTGTTAAACAAAACTAAAGCAAATGCCATAAAGCAATGAAATGGGGAGTAAAGCAATGAAAACAAAACTAACAAATATGTTGAGAGGAAAGGAAAGAAAGAATAGATATGCAAAGTTAAATAGAGGTAGATGAAGAAAGTTTATATGCATTAAAGATTAACTACAAGGTGAAAAGAACAGTAGGAAAAGCAAACAAAGGAATGAATGTAGAAAAAATAATAATAGGTTTAAAAATTAAAATTAGAAAAAGAAAAGAAAAAAAAAAGGGGGGTGGGGAACCCCACAGAACTGCAAAAGCCCAATGTAGAGACAGAGGTTTATGACAACAACAACAACAAAAAATGTGTCTGAGGATAAAGAAAAATAAAAGCTCAAAATCTTAATTGGATTTCTTAGTGCCAATGAAATCTACAACTATAATGAGTTGGTGGGGGGAGGGTGGGAGGAAAAAAGAAGCAACAAAACTCCAAAAGAATTACAGAACAAGTCAAAATATAATAATAATAAATGTTTTTCTTGAGTCAGTACTGTCAGCGTCCTTTCCTGTGCTGGGAATCACAGTCCATCTTACCTTCCTAGGATGCTCTCCAGAGATCTCGTACTGATCTCTGGACCTGCTGTGGGGGCTGCTTAAATTCTAATCTGGTTCTACTCCTGTTTGTTCTTGATTCCAATGTACACAGCTATCAGAGCTAGTGTGTTTTCTTTTGTGGGAGCTCCTAATGGCCTTTTATATATTCCATAGACACAGAGTCTGCCTTGTTGATCCTGTGTATTTAACCTGCAGCTTTTACTGCTGATGGGAAGGTTTAGGGTCTTATTCCTTAGCCACACTGCCCCTGGGTTTCAGTTGTGGTTTTATTTCCTGCTCTACATGTGGGTCGTCCACTGGCGTTTAGCTTCTGAGGCTTCCCTGGAGGGCTTGGGTTTGCCCCTGTGAGGGCCAGGTGTGGAGGTGATGCAGCTGCTTGGGTCGCAGGGGTTCTGGCAGCACCAGGTACGCAGGGGGATTGATGGCCAGGGCAGCAGGAAATATAGTGCTCTAGAAGGCTATGGCAATCAGAATTGGCCAATATGTTTCAGTATTCTTGTCTGGTGAACCCCCTCTCTGACTGATAAGCCTGACAGGCCACAGTCTACAGGGTCACAAAGAGTCAGACAAGACAGAAGCAACCCTGCATGCATAAACACAAGAATTTTTTTTTTTTTTTTTCAGCCTGTGGCAGCTCTGCCCCAGTGAGAGTTGAGCATGAAGATGGTGCAACTGCTTGGCTTGCAGGGATGCTGGCAGCACCAAGTGTTCAGAGACACGAACCACCTCCATGGCAGGAGTTATGGCCCTATCAGAGTCTTTTTCTGAGCCTGTTGTAGGTGACAATCAGAAGGCCTCTTTGGCCAGTCTTTCTCTGTAGTGCCCACCATTCAGGCATTTAAAAAGATCCCTTGCCTGGGGTCCTTTTCTGTTGTTTGGCACATCAGGAATATAGAGGGGGCCCTCCTGACTGGGACTGGGGTCCTACTCTGTAGATTGGCCCATCAGGCACTTAAAGGGGCACCCTGGGTGGGGTCCTATTCTGTAGTTCAATGCCTCAGGCATTTGATGGGCCAGCCTCTCTATTGTTCAGCTGCCCTCGCTGGCATGTGGAGAGAGAGAGAGGCTACGGTGATGGCTCTACCTGCTACGTGTGACTCAGCAGTATTGCCTTGCTTCCATGGCTGCTTGGCTTTCCTCCACAGGCATTTCCCACCACAATCTCCTCTCTCACATCCCCTTGATCCAACTCTCTGCAGTCAACAGCAGTCCTTGCACTGGGATTGCTCCACAATCCTTAGACTCCAGCTCCCAGCCACTGCCCCTTCCAAGAGACCGACGTTCCTGCCAGGCATATGTATGGCTGTTGCAAGGATTGTCTGATTCTCACTCCATTTAGGCTGCCACAGATCAGCTGTCTCACTCTCAGCCTTAAATGTTTCTTCTCTGACTCAGACAATAACCCCACTGTGGGGATCAGACCCCTGCTTCAGATCCCCCACCTGCTGAGGGTAGGTCCAGTCCTACTATTACTCCTGTTTTTCCCCCTAGTTCCTTGTCCTACCAAGTTTTGTGTGGTCCTATGTATTCTTTTCCATTGGTCAGGTCCTCCTGTCCACTCTCAGCTGGTGTTCTGCATGCACTTCTGTGTCTTAAGGTGTATTCCTCATGTATCGGTGGAGAGAAATGTACTCCATGCCCACCTACTCTGCCGCCATCTTGTTCTCCTCTGACGTTTCCTTTTTATTAATCCCAAATGAAAATAGTCCAGCTACTGAGTTCCTGAGTGCACCCTGGTATATACCAATCAAAAGTAATGCTACCAAGTGGTAATGCTTATTTTGAGAAGCAGAAGATAAAGTTTTCAAAATTCAAATTATATCATGTTCTTTCTTTGTGGTATCTATGTCTACACGATGCCAGGAGATTAATTTAGATCACAGTTTTCTGCTCAACAGTTTTGCTGACATTTATAGCAAATGTGACAGGCAGAATAATAGCCCCCTTCGAAGATGCCCATGAACTAATCCCTGGAACCTGTGATTATTAGGTTCCATGGTAACAGAGAACTTAGGTTACAGATAGAATTGAAGTCGATAATTAACTGAGTTGGTGATATTATTCTGGATTATCTGAGTAGGCCTAATGTAATTACTTTAGGGTTTTTCTAAGTAAAGACAATCACAGGAGAGTTAATATTACAGTGCTGTGATATAAGTAACACTTGGCCAACTATTGCTTGCTTAAAGATGGAAGGGGTCAATGAGCTAAAGAATGTGAACAGTCTCTAGATACCAGGCAAGAAAACAGAATATCCTATAGAGTTTCCCGGAAGGAATACGGCCCTGCTAACACTTGATTTTAGCCAAATGAGAACCATTTTGGACTTTTGGTCTCTGGAACCATAAGGTAATATATTTGTGTTGTTTTAAGTTACCAAATTGTTACAGAATTCACCAGTAATAAATAAGATACTTGATCAAATTAGCTTTTCCTATTTCAAGTTTACAGCAGTCACAAGCATGGATCTGTAAGTGACTTTAACACTTAATCTTCCTTCAAATAAGACTATGTAAACTAGTTTTCTAAAAAATGGCAAATAAAATAAAAAATGGTATTGGACAATTTATACAAAAATGGAATCATTATGTTAGACACTAATACTGATATAATAATGTATGTTAATTACATCTCAATAAAAAAATAGTTTAAGTCCCAGTTATGTGAAAAAAAATAAAAATAAACTTTACATAAAAAAAAAAAGAAAAAAAAAAAAAAAAAAAGCTGAGGAGCAGATGCTGGAATGCTGTGACCCTGGGAAGTGACTGTGCCCTGCCAGGCCTGACAGCTGCCTCCCCAGATGACGCATTTACCCCTCCTCCAACTGCAAGCGTGCTGGCATGTAACTGCATCGGACCTGAACACACGTGCATGGGATTAGCTAGAAGGTAGGCTCTGTTTAAGGCTCCATCTCTTGTGGAATTAGGACCATTTTCTTTGTTCATTAGTAATTCATTTCAGTAGCTGGGATCTGAACCTCAAGGCATAGCATCTTTACTTACAAGACTTGCATTTTGGATAGCTGACTTTGAATGAATTTGCACCTGCAAAAACAGGTTTTTCTCTTTCTTCAGGGGGTAAATTATCTTAGACAGAAAAAAAAAAATGGCAAATAATAATTGAAATCTGCTGCTGCTGCTGCTAAGTCGATTCAGTCGTGTCTGACTCTGTGAAACCCCATAGACGGCAGCCCACTAGGCTCCCCCATCCCTGGGATTCTCCAGGCAAGAGCACTGGAGTGGGTTGCCATTTCCTTCTCCAATGCATGAAAGTGAAAAGTGAGAGTGAAGTCGCTCAGTCGTGTCCAACTCTTCAAGACCCCATGGACTGCAGCCTACCAGGCTCCTCCGTCCATGGGATTTTCCATGCAAGAGTACCGGAGTAGGGTGCCATTCCCTTCTCCAAATCGAAATCTAGTGCTAGGTAAAAAGTTCCTAGACTGGATACTAAAAGTATTATCTATAAATAGAAAATTCCCACTTGGAAACTGGGCTTCATTGCTCTGTGAATGACCTTGTTAGTAAGACAGCATAGCGTTTGGGAGATAATATTTGCAAACCAGATATCCAAAAAAGGACTAGTCTTTAGATTGTATAAAAACTCTTAAAACTCAATATTAAAAAAATAAAATAAAATTGAAAAAGGAGCACATGCTGTGGCTAAACAATAGACCCCACATCTGAGATTAATAAAATTCATATATATTAATTTATCACCTTATTTTAAATCTTTAGGTTTATATTGATTCAAGATTCTTGGTTTATCATATCATCATGGTCAAAAATCAATAACAAATGGTACCACTTTTGTTTTCTTTAAATATGGGCACATAATTTTATTGTTTTGGACATGATCTGTAACAGTTGCCATAATTTGATGATTTTGTGGGCCCATACTGTCTCATGGGGTGCTAGCCAAAATTTTCTTCAAACCTGACTTCCTATCAAAGACACTCTTCTGTGTTTCTAGAGAGATGAAGTTGTACTTCGTCTCTGGAAGTAACCACATTCCTTTCTTCCTACTATTTCCCTCCCTTCCCAGTCAATAACAACCATGACCTTAAGTTTCCCTTAGATTTCACTATTTTCCCAAATCTCCTGAGTTGAGAAGATCCCCTGGAGAAGGGAATGGCTACTCACTCCAGTATTTTTCCTATAGAATTCCATGGACAGAGGAGCCTGGTAGGCTAGAGTCCATGTGGTTGCAAAGAGTCAGACAAAGCTGAGCAAACTAACACTAACCCTACCATACATTCTACTTTAAAAAAAATATACAGGTACACCTTGTGTTATCAGTGATTTTTGATGTTACTGTCATACTTGTTTTCACATTTTTAGCAATAAAGTATTAATCTTTTTAATTAAGGTAGGTGCATTGTTTTTTAGACATACTGTTATTGCACATTTAATAGATTACAGCAGAGTATAAAGATACATGCATTAGAAAATAAAAAAATTCATGTGACTTACTTTATTGCAATATAAGCTTTATTGCAGTAGTCTGGAACTGAACCCACAATATCCCTGAGGTATGCCTGTATTAAAAATAAGTTCTGATTTAAAATTGGCTAAGTAAATGAAAATCAAAATGTTGAAGGCTTGAAAATGGACCCTTAAAGATAGGTATTTAAGCTGGTAAAGAATGTCCCTGCAATGCAGGAGACCTGAGTTTGATCACTGGGTTGGGAAGATCCCCTGAAGAAGGGCATGGCAACCCACTCCAGTATCCTTGTCTTTAGAATCCCCATGGACTGGGGAGCCTGCGGGCTACAGTCCATGGGGTCGCAAAGAGTCAAACAGGACTGAGCAACTAAGCACAGCACAAAAGTAACTAAGTTAAGGGTCTTGAATCAGGTAGAGTACCTGGATTATCTAGGTGGGCCCAATGTAATAACAAGTGTCCTTATAAGAGACAGGAAGAGGGGGATTTGTCTACAAAAAAAGGAAAATCAGAATAACGTAGTGTGAAAAAAGAGTTAGCTAGTCATCTTTGGCTCTGAAATAGAGAAAGTGGCCATGAGCCACAGATTTCAACTGACCTCTAGATGCCAAAAAAGGTTCAAATAAACAAACAAAATCACTGTCCTTGACTACACATTCCCTAGCTTTAACTCAGCAAGGCTTATTTCAGACTTGACTTTCAGGTAACATATTCATGTTGCTTTCAGGTGTGATATGGTCATCTGTTTCAGAAGCAATGGGAAACTACCAGGAAGGATGTGGTAAAAACAGTAACTGGGGATTTAGATTTGTGGTAAACTATAGGGGGAAATGCCTAAAGTATAATTATCAAATAAATCGCCACTGATATTTGTCATGTTTCAGTATATCTCTTGTTTTGGTGAATCCAGTTGTCAACAATTTAGTATAAGTTGGAGATAAATTTTTCCAGTTTTTTTAATTAGAAATTTTATATTTTAAATGCTTCCAAAGGTATTATTTTCATATTTTATTGAGTCATCACACAATTCAAAGAATTCAAGCAAAAAATTTAAGTAAAATGAGAAATGTACTTTAATGTAGGTGTAACTTTTTGAAATGTCATTATCATTTTTGGATGTGAGACTTGTTCCTAAAATTTT
Source organism: Bos mutus (assembly GCF_027580195.1). Taxonomy (NCBI): domain Eukaryota; kingdom Metazoa; phylum Chordata; class Mammalia; order Artiodactyla; family Bovidae; genus Bos; species Bos mutus. The sequence continues at coordinate 28,948,482 of NC_091630.1, read as the reverse complement.
GCTTTTGATATTCATTTTCTGAATATAAAGATAATTATTTTTTGATAGTTTTGCTACTTAAGCTGAGATGAATTTCATGAAGTTAATTTTTGTTTATTATTATACTTGTGTAACTGACATAATTGGATTTTTAATAGTGCCATTCCAAAGCACATGCTAAAAGAAATCCCAACATAGATAATAATTTTATATATCTTTGGAGATACTATTTGAATTACATTTGAATTAAGATACTGAAGCATTTGTTTAATGCCACAATAAACACAATATCTGAAAAAGCTACTAATACTTTAATGATAACATTTTAACAAATAGCTGACTCCATAGAAAAATATTGCTTTATTTGTACAGGCATGATAAACATTTTAAATGGGATTTTACAACATTTAAAGCACTTGAAATAAAGTTTAAATATGGTTAATTAAATTTCACAAGAGTTTATTGAAAAACTATATATTATTCAACTAAAACTCTACAAAACCTCGTTTTACTTTTAAAATTGAAGTATAATAGACATACTGTAAATAGCACACATCATAAATGCATTTTGTGAACTTATTCATAAAATACTTAAATATCAAGACAGAAATTGTAATCTGAATCCCAAGAGCCTCATTTGTGTTCCTGCCCAGGCATTAATCCCATCAAAAGTAAAGGTTATCATGACATCTATCATTATAATTTGGTTCTGCCTATTTGAACAGTTGCATGTGTTATGTTGCAATTCTTTACTCTTTACTGACAATTATATGATTATATTGATATGCTATGAGGTAACTACTAAATCTACTTTTGATTGGAAGTTGATTTTTTTCCCCAAGTTTGGAGCCACTATAAATAATGCTATGTTGAATATTCTTATCTATGTCTCTTGGAATAATCTTGCTCATCTGTAGACTATATTACTAAAAGTGGAATTGCTTTGTAGTGCTGTAGATTATGGTAATGATTCATTCTGGTAGATAATACTAAACAGTTTTCTAAAGTGGTGACACCAGTTTATATAATCACCACGTTGCATGAGATTTCTAAATATTGCATGAGATTTCAAAAACTGATTTTGACATTTTCTTCAAATTCAGCTATTCTATTTGCTTAGTACTATATTTGTTGGAAATCAACTTTCCATAAATATGTGGAGGCATTTCATATATGGGTATTATCTGGAATCTTTTTATGCAGCCCTGGAAACATAGGGACAGGAAATTCCTTGAAGCAAATTATTTACTTTTCTGGGTAAATAAAGATAGAGATAGTAACTCCTTCCAGAGTCACTTAGTGATGTCTCTCAGAAGAAATTTGCCTAGTTTTCAGGGTAATAGACATAGGAATGACTTACTCCCCTCCCGAGAAACATTTGCTTATATTCCAGGGTAATAAAAATAATGTTTGTTGTTTCTGTATATTGGAGGGGATGAAAGAATGAGCAAATTTTCCAGCAGCTCCTCTATATCAGAGTGTTTCAATCTTATGTTTTATATTCTGTAACACACAGTGAATACATGAACAGTTACCAACTGGAACTCACTACATTGCTCTATGGGAAATGAGGCTCTAGGAATTACCATTATAATTTTACCCTGGTTTCTGCTTTCCCTGTGATAATAAAATGTGTTTGCTTCCAAGTTGAATGTCTTCTATTTTCTCTCTGTGTGACACACACATGGACATAACACACACACCTGAAAATAGGTAAAATACCAGACAGTTTATAGATTCTGACTTAAAAATATTATGGTTTTAATTTTCACTTCTCTGATGAATAATGAAATAAGACACCTTATTCTATGCCTAATGATGTTTTGGATGTTCTCTTGTAAAGTGCATATTTAGGTCTTTCCCCCAAGTTTATTAGGCTGTTTTTATTTGATTTGTGATTTAGTAAGTATTAAGTTCTTTATACAATTTTTGTCAGAAATAATAAAAGTTTAACACTATGGCTTTAATTTTTTCATTCTAATAATTGTTTCATCTGATGATAAGTTCTTAATTTTGATGAAGTATTTTTGACCAATATTTTGACCAATATTTTCTTTATATTTACTTTTGTTTTCTGATTAAGGATTATTCACTTCTCCTGTGGTCATAAAAATATTCTCTTTACATTTTCTTTTAGCTATATGTTTTATTGATATACCTTTCATATCTTTCTCTAAAATGCTATTTTACCTGACTTTTCAAACACAGTGTGAGTTAGATATCAGAGCTTATTTACTTTTCACACATCAATTTTCATTTAACCTAGCACATTCCTTCAAAGCACCTGTCTACACTACATGGTTAAGAGCACCTTTATTATAAACCAATTGATCAGCAGGGTCGAATCTCTCCTGATCCCTCTACTTTCTTCCATTATTTTATTTTTCTACTCTTATGCAAAACTTTACTATATTTTCTAGCTTTATAACTTTCATCAATTTTTTAAGCCATCAGTTTTCTTATTTTTCATAACTATTAATTATCACATATGAACTTAATGAAAATATTTTATGGTTTTATTATATTTATTTAGGTCAATTAAAAATACTGACATCTTTAAATAACATTTTTCCATGTACATGCTATGTCCCTCTGTTTATTTAGTCTTCTTTAATTTCTCCTAATATATAATATTTTGAAATTTTGGTGACAGAATTTTGCATACTCTTCATCACATTGCTTAGTCATAAGTTTAAAAGCTATCTTTAAAATTTTTATTTTTAAACTCTTTGCTTCTGATTTATTGAAATAAAATTGATTTTCATGCACTGAATTTTTTAGTAACTTTATCTTATTAATGCTATGTATATTTATAGTAACTCTATGCATAAGACTATACACAATATGATCCTCTTTTTTCATTTTCAGTTATGTCTCTTCTCTTGCCTTACTACACTGGCTAAAACTTATCAGTTAAGTAGTGATATTTTAATATTCTCAGTGTTATCAAAGCAAGTTATATTTTATCATTGAATACAATATTTGCTTCAAGATTTATATACGTATGTTTTATAGTTTCAGCGTGAAAGTCCACTCAGTCATGGCTGACTCTTTGCGACCCTATGGACTATACTGTCCATGGAATTCTCCAGGCCAGAATACTGGCCTGGGAAGCCTTTCCCTGCTCCAAGGGATCTTCTCAACCCAGGGATCAAACCCAGGTATCCCACATTGCAGGCAGATTCTTTACCAGCTGAGCCACAAGAAAAGCCCAGTTTAAGCATAAGTGACATCTATTATATAAATGTTTTAAAAGTTATCAAGTATAATTTTGGCATTATATGAAGCAATTATCTTTTTTGCTCAGTTACTCTGTCAATTTAATAAACTGATGATTTGAAAAGATAAATTTTGAAGCCATAAAATGTATTAAAATTTGTCATGACATTTACATGTTAATATAGAGAAAACATAGAAGTATGCTAATATGTTGCATTTATGATTATGAGAGTGTTTGCCTTATTCTCTGGTCCTGTAATATATCCTGGTCAGGGTATATACTCAAGATGCTCCTGCTAACTAAATGAGTTAACAAATTCTCTCATATGTTCTCTTTTGTGAATGAATTTGTATATGATTTTAACTATTTTTTGTCAGGATTTTATTTATTGTATGTATAAAAAGATGAGGCCTTAGAAATCTTACATCACTCACACAATTCTATCTGGCTAGTAGGTGGTGCATGCATGTTAAGTCACTTCAGGCTCTTTGAGACCCTATGGACTATAGTCTGCCAGGCTCCTCTGTCCATGGAATTCTCCAGGCAAGAATACTGTAGTGGGCTGCCATTTCTTCTCTAGGGCATCTTCCCAACCCAGGGATAGAACCTGGGTTTCCTGCATTGCAGGCAGATTCTTTATGGTCTGAACCTTGGGATATGGGCACAGGCTGTCTGGTGCCCAAGTACATATTCTAAACCTGTGGTTCCCAGTCTTTTGTGTTTCATAGATTTACAAAACACTTAGGAACGGATAATAGGTTTTCAACTTTTTTGAACTTTTGCATGTAAACAATGTTTTAAATATCAAACTAAGGATCTTCACTTCCTGAAAGAAATAGCTTCCCTTCCTACCACCACCCCCCCACCTCCCCTCCAATATGACTAGTGTAATGCACCTAACTCTACTTGGAATTTTTACTGTGTGCAAACAAGTTGTCTTTTAGCAAACAGTTCAGTTCAGTTCCATCACTCAGTCATGTCTGACTCTTTGCAACCCCGTGGACTACAGCACACCAGGCTTCCCTGTCCATTACCAACTCCTGGAGCTTACTCAAATTGATGTCCATTGAGTCAGAGATGCTATCCAACCATCTCATCCTCTGTTGTCCCCTTCTCCTCACACTTTCAATCTTTCCCAGCATCAGGGTCTTTTCAAATGAGTCAGTTCTTCACATCAGGTGGCCAAAGTATTGGAGTTTCAGCTTCATCATCAGTCCTTTCAATGAGTATTCAGGACTTACTTCCTTTAGGATGGACTGGTCAGATCTCCTTGCAGTCCAAGGGACTCTCAAGAGTGTTCTGCAGCACCACAGTCCAAAGGCATCAATTCTTCAGTGCTCAGCTTTCTTTGTAGTCAAACTCTCACATCCATACATGACTACTGGAAAAACCATAGCTTGGACTGCTGCTGCTGCTGCTAAGTCGCTTCAGTCGTGTCCGACTCTGTGCGACCCCAGAGACAGCAGCCCACCAGGCTCCCCCGTCCCTGGGATTCTCCAGGCAAGAACACTGGAACGGGTTGCCATTTCCTTCTCCAATGCATGGAAGTGAAAAGTGAAAGTGAAGTCGCTCAGTCATGTCCGACACTCAGTGACCCTATGGACTGCAGCCCACCAGGCTCCTCCGTCCATGGGATTTTCAGGCAAGAGTACTGGAGTGGGGTGCCATCGTTGACAAAGTAATGTCTCTGCTTTTTAATATGCTGTCTACGTTGATCATAACTTTTCTTCCAAGGAGCAAGTGTCTTTTAATTTCATTTCTGAGGTCACCATCCACAGTGATTTTGGAGCCCAAGAAAGTAAAGTTTGTCACTGTTTCCACTGCTTCTCCATCTATTTGCCACGAAGTGATGGGACCGGATGCTAGTTTTTTGAATGCGGAGTTTTAAGCCAGCGTTTTCATTCTCCTCTTTCACCTTTATCGAGGCTCTTTAGTTCCTCTTCTCTTTCTGCCATGAGGGTGGTATTATCTGCATATCTGAGGTTATTGATAGTTCACCTGGAAATCTTGATTCCAGCTTCTACTTCATCCAGTCTGGCATTTCTAATTGCTAATTAAGTCTAATATCTAATTGCCAATTTAATTCAATTGCTAATATTATTGGTCAATGGGAAAATGCATAAGACCACTAAAAATTTGGATTTTGAGAGTATTAAATTAGAGTCACACCACTTGTTAAATATCTCTGACTTGCCTGTTCCTAGCAGAAGGTACAGAAATAGGAAATGGGAAGTCCGGGTAAGAAACAATGATTACCGACATAACTTCCATTACTGATGAATAGAAGATAAGATTAAAGTAGCTGTGCTTTAGATTAATTCATGTTTTGTCTCCTCTTATATTCTCACACACGTCTTGCTAACTTACATGTTATTTATTAACATTTTAAGTTTTAGATGGGCATTGTGTTAGTTTCTGGGGACTAATGTAACAATGTATCACAAACTGGGTGAAAGAAAACTACATAAACTTATTGTCTCAGTTTTGGAAGCTGGATTCTGAACTCAGTATACTGGCAGAGCCATGCTCCCTTCAAAGCCTCCAGGAGAGAATCCTTCCTAGCATCTTCTAGATTCTGATATCCCCAGGGGATCCGTGGCTTATGGCAATGTAACTCCAGCTGGCCTCCCTCTTGTAAGGACAAATAAAAATTAAAAAGTAAGAGGTTTAATTTTCACTGTTGAAAATAAGGGAGAAATTCCTTTCCCCTCCTTTTCCTATAGCATCTACTGTAGAAAACTTAAAATCTTAAGTGCTTTCCCCTCTTTGAAATTTAAATAGATCATTTTGAAAACTAGACAAGTCTTTTGTCAGTTTTCTGATGCAGGAATGTCTTTCTCAAAGAAACAGAAGCCATCTCTTTGAAATGTAAGCATCAAAGAAGTTTGTTCTTCCTCTGGAATAAGCCAATTAGCTGACAGAATGTTGCCTTAATTACCAGGTAAAGCTAGCATGAACTACATGTGACAAATGGTACTGTCAATCCTCTTAATTGAGGACTAGCTGTAGCTTATCTTAACATGAGTTGTATCTGCTTGCCTAAATAAAAGTGAAATTTATTTCCGTCTTTGAATTCTCTTAGTGGAAATTGGTTTTGCACATTACATTTTGGTATAATGCCCATTCAGTACTATTCCTGTATAATGCTAATTCACTAACAAAAAATGTCCAACAATTTACCTTCTACCTTTTATGGAGAGGATTTCCAGGTTGGTAGGAGATTTTATTTTTAATTATATTTCCTTAGGAGTTTTCATAGGACCGTCTTCCTCTGTTATCTGTATCTTCTCATGGCATTCTGTATGTGTGTGTCCAAATTTCCCTCTTATAAGGCCATGAGTCATTTAAAATTAGGGATCTAATGGCCACATTTTAACTTTATTATGTATCTACAGACTTTACTTCTAAATGAAGTCACATTCACACATCCTAGGCATTCAGACTTCAATATATTTTAAAGAGAGAAGGGAACACTGTTCAAGCCATAATAAGAATATACCTGGGTTAACATCATTGCATAATGGTATAGTAGCTGTGTTTCTGGTATTTGGAGGAAAATCTTTTCATCTGGACAAAGCACAGGGTTGGATAATATGAGAGAAATGGGTAAGTGTTCTGAGTATTCTTTTGTTTCTCTAGATCCATTCTCAGCTCTTCTCTGTGCCCTTGATGCTGAGTTCCATACAAGGCATTATCTGGAAATCACATGACTTCTGTCTTCCAGTGAGGTTCAAACAACAGGAGTTAGAGTGTTGAGAAACTGGATTAGTTATTACTGTTCTTCCTGCATGTCAGTGCTTCAGTTTTATTACTAAAGCTTACAAATGCTGTCTAGTGGTCATCTTCTACAGGTACACACAATTCTTGCTTAATTCTAATAGACTCTCTGCATATCTCTTCATTCCAGAGTGATAAAATGTCTCCAAATAGGGGAGCATAATACTTACTTGAATGAGCTTGTAAAGTGTTGCAAGAGATTTTTGATGGGAAGTTATACCTAAGCACAGTGGGCTGCACACTCCCCAACGTGCATGAAAAAAAGACTGTGCAGGCCAATTAAGCGATTGGCTCCTAACCTTTCCCCACTCATGTAAGCAATAATGCTTTGTAAGTGTTACAAAAACAGGTGCTATAGACATGTTCCAAACCATGTATGACAGTCCGATTTCTATTGTAAATTACACATGAGGGTTTCTATTTAAATGAGATAATTCCACCCATATTTACTTATTTGCAGTTTTCATGCTTCATGGTTATACAACTGAACTAACAATTTCAAATGGTTTATAAACAGATTCTTCCCTAGAAGACAAGTGATATCTTAATCTCTTTACTCTGCTCTAGGAAAAAACTTCCCTACATGTCTTAGACAACTCCTTCTTTTTCATTTCTTCCCTTAATTTAAAAAATAGTAAAAAACATTTTTATTAAAAATTCTTTTTGTATGACTTTCTGAACTTGTCATTCTCACATTCACCAAATGATTAATAAAAAAAGCAAAAATATGTTTAACAATTTCCCTTTCCCTTTGTTTTCTTATTTAGCATTGCCTTTCCCTTCCCATCAAGTTGCTTGATTTATCTTTTATTCTACTTCTTACAGAGAATATTAATGCCAAAAAAGTATCAATCAGCTATAATTTTAAGCTTTTTCTCTACCACTTACTGAATTTTTAATTAAAAGTTTATTGTTTTGCAGACTATGCTTGAATAACTGAAAATATATGTGCAAATTTTTGATTCACCTCATCTAATTCAAAGAAATAAATTTTAATTTGCATATAAAATTCCTTGATAATGAGACTTTCTTCTATCTGTGTTACTTTCCCCATAAGTGCTGTAAGATCTTATAGTGATATTTTCATTAATTATGAAGTAATATAAGAACTTTTTATATATTCAAGTCTTTCAAAGAGAGAACCTGAAAATGAATGAGTTGTCTATTTGAGAAAAATAAATAAGAAAGGATTTTTGTTAATATTTTATCAAAAATATAACTCATGATTTCAATGCTACTGAACCACATTTTACATAACAAATTAATATGAGGAATTGTGAGTTGTGAATGTCTCTGAGGAAAATCATTCAAAAAAGACAATATTTGACCCAGTCTCACAAGAAAATTGATTTATAACTTAATATCATTAGGGAAATTAAAAAAAAAAAACCTATAGCTAAAAAAGTGAGAAATATTCAGGTATTACACAACAGCTAAGATTTTAAAATAATACTGACCTTTATACCTAGTCTAGCAAGGTGACTGCATCTTCAGAGAATTTCTTTGTGTTCCAAACATTCATCCAAGAATATGAATTGTTTCTAAAGTATGCTTTTCACAAAATAAACAATAATCCTGTATCAAAATTCAACCTTAAAAGGCCTTTTTTTTTTTTTTTTTTAGTATTTCAAAGATATAGAATATGGGTATATCCTATTGGGTTTCCCTGGTAGTTCACTGGGAAAGAATCCATCTGCCACTGCAGGAGATACAGATTCTATCCCTAGGTCAGGATGGTCCCCTGGAGAAGGAAATGGCAACCCACTCTAGTATTCTTGCCTGGGAAATCCCATGGACAGATAAGCCTGGTGGACTACAGTCAATGGGGTAAGAAAAGAGTCAGATACAACTTAGCAAGTAAATAGCAACAATAACATTTCAATTGATACATACACCACTTATGGGTTTTTGCTTATCTATTAATAGCATCTTTGTAAATATGATATTTGTTGGCAAAATCATTCTATCTTTAAATCCAAGTTTGCCTATGTGGTTACAGAGCAGCTGATTGTCATGCTTCAGTTCAGTTCAGTTCAGTAGCTCAGTTGTGTCCGACTCTTTGCGACCCCATGAATTTCAGCATGCCAGGCCTCCCTGTCCATCACTAACTCCCAGAGTTCACTCAAACTCACGTCCATTGAGTCGGTGATACCATCCAGCCATCTCATCCTCTGTCGTCCCCTTCTCCACCTGCCCCCAATCCCTCCCAGCACCACAGTCTTTTCCAATGAGTCAACTCTTCGTATGAGGTGGCCAAAGTACTAGAGTTTCAGCTTTAGCATCATTCCTTCCAAAGAACACCCAGCACCAATCTCCTTTAGAATGGACTGGTTGGATCTCCTTGTAGTCCAAGGGACTCTCAAGAGTCTTCTCCAACACCACACTTCAAAAGCATCAATTCTTCAGTGCTCAGCTTTCTTCACAGTCCAACTCTCACACCCATACATGACTACTGGAAAAACCATAGCCTTGACTAGACGGACCTTTGTTGGCAAAGTAATGTCTCTGCTTTCAATATGCTATCTAGGTTGGTCATAACTTTCCTTCCAAGGAGTAAGCGTCTTTTAATTGCATGGCTGCAATCACCATCTGCAGTGATTTTGGAGCCCCCCAAAATAAAGTCTGACACTGTTTCCACTGTTTCCCCATCTATTTCCCATGAAGTGATGGGACCAGATGCCATGCTCATCATTTTCTGAATGTTGAGCTTTAAGCCAACTTTTTCACTCTCCACTTTTACTTTCATCAAGAGGCTTTTTAGTTCCTCTTCACTTTCTGCCATAAGGGTGGTGTCATCTGCATATCTGAGGTTATTGGTATTTCTCCTGGCAATCTTGATTCCAGCTTGTGTGTCTTCCAGCCCAGCGTTTCTCATGATGTACACTGCATATAAGTTAAATAAGCAGGGTGACAATATACAGCCCTGATGTACTCCTTTTCCTATTTGGAACCAGTCTGTTGTTCCATGTCCAGTTCTAACTGTTGCTTCCAGACCTGCATACAGATTTCTCAAGAGGCAGGTCAGGTGATCTGGTATTCCCATCTCTTTCAGAATTTTCCACAGTTTATTGTGACCCACACTGTCAAAGGCTTTGGCATAGTCAATGCAAGGGGAGCAATCCCATGTCCAAGGAGCGGTGGCTGTGCGGGTGCAGGAGGACCGAGAGGATCTACTCCACGTTCAAGGTCAAGGGGGGCGGCTGTGAGGAGATACCCCTCGTTTAAGGTAAGAGAAATCGAAGTAAGATGGTAGGTGTTGCAAGAGGCATCGGAGGACAGACACACAAACCATAATCACAGAAAACTAGTCAGTCTACAATTACACGGACCAAGCCCTTGTCTAACTCAATGAAACTAAGCCACACCGTGTGGGGCCACCCAAGACAGGCGGGTCATGGTGGAGAGGTCTGACAGAATGTGGTCCACTGGAGAAGGGAATGGCAACCACTTCAGTATTCTTGCTTGAGAACCCCATGAACAGTACGAAAAGGCAAAATGATAGGATACTGAAAGAGGAACTCCCCAGATCGGTAGGTGCCCAATCTGCTACTGGAGATCAGTGGAGAAATAACTCCAGAAAGAATGAAGGGATGGAACCAAAGCAAAAACAATACCCAGCTGTGGATGTGACTGGTGATAGAAGCAAGGTCCAATTTTGTAAAGAGCAATATTCTATGGGAACCTGGAATGTCAGGTCCATGAATCAAGGCAAATTGGAAGTAGTCAAATAGGCGGTGGCAAGAGTGAAGTTCGACATTCTAGGAATCAGCGAACTAAAATGAAATGGAATGGGTGAATTTAACTCAGATAACCATTATATCTACTACTGTGAGCAGGAATCCCTTAGAAGAAATGGAGTAGCCATCATGGTCAACATAAGAGTCCGAAATGCAGTACTTGGATGCAATCTCAAAAACGGCAGAATGATCTCTGTTTGTTTCCAAGGCACGCCATTCAATATCACAGTAATCCAAGTCTATGCCCCAACCAGTAATGCTGAAGAAGCTGAAGTTGAATGGTTCTATGAAGACCTACAAGATCTTTTAGAACTAACACCCCAAAAAGATGTCCTTTTCATTATAGGGGACTGGAATGCAAAAGTAGGAAGTCAAGAAACACCTGGAGTAACAGGCAAATTTGGCCTTGGAATATGGAATGAAGCAGGGCAAAGGCTAATAGAGTTTTGCCAAGAGAACGCACTGGTCATAGAAAACACCCTCTTCCAACAACTCAAGAGAAGAGTCTATACATGGACATCACCAGATGGTCAACACCGAAATCAGATTGATTATATTCTTTGCAGCCAAAGATGGAGAAGCTCTATACAGTCATCAAAAACAAGACCAGGAGCTGACTGTGGCTCAGATCATGAACTCCTTATTGTCATACTTAGGTTATCTTTATTGTGTTGGGCATGGAAAGAAGGCTTATTTTCCAGGATGCCAAATTAATTAGGAGTTTTTACTGGGATTTGGAGACAGACATCACTGGGGATAGAATTCTCCTTGGAACACTATACTACTACTTGGAAATTATCTAGAAATGTCACAGTGAGCTCATACAAACATAATCATTGCTCAATTTCCTTTTCAGCTGGGGAAGCCTACAAACATAATCACTATACATAATACTTGGTCTAGATATTCAAATTTTGTTTTTGAAAGTTGGGGGAATATTTCAATTTTATGTGACTCTAATTTTTTTTTTTTTTTTTTAAGAGCTAGTCTTTGGCTACTTAATGAATTTCATCAATTGCCCTGGACCTGTCTTTTGGATATGTGCTGCAGAACAAACAGATTAAGATTGTGTGCTTTTTCTAGACAGATCTGAGGATAAAATCCTATAGCATCACTGAAATTCTATTGAATGGGATGGGAAAACTGTATGGAAGCCAGTGGGAGAAGGTAAGAATCTTTCTTGTTGCTACTGTATCATAATAGGCCCTTGTTTTAATGTGAAATACTGATTGATTTGGGTTATCAATTCAGTGATACAAATTTCTATTTCTATCAAACCACTCTTTGATGATGCCATATTTGTGAATCAATCAATTGTTAACTGACCTAAGGAATTTTGGTATTCACAATTTTCATTTTCCTATATGAATACTCATAATTTCTAAAAACAGTTTGGAAGTTAAAGCTATATATATTCTCTTTCACAAGTTCACTAACGTGTCATTTATAAAAATGTAAGCAAGTCTTATATGGAATTCATCCACACAAGCATAGAAGTGTCATAAAAACTCTGTCCTTGAATATTCATGAACTTCCTTTTCCCATCATTTTAAGTACTTTAACAAGAACTTTGCTAAGATTTCACTTCTAGAAATACATAGCAATATATTGAAAACTGGATCAGTGAACTTTCTATTCTGACCAGATGAGAGAGAATTATTTAATGTGGCAGATGTAAGGATCCACTGGAGTCCCATTGGAATTCTATTTCAATGCTATACAATAGAATGCTCTGTGATAATATTATTCCATATATGTGCTATAAAATATGTTAGCAACTTAGTCACTTTAAATGACAGAAATTAATTTCATTTAATTTTAATTAATTTAAATATAAACAGCTACATATTTAGCCCATTTCTGAACTAAGAGCTCTAAGCTAAAGCCATATGAGCACTGGTTTATTAAATTCTTATAGCTTACACATGGAGGCATAGAGGTATATTTATAATCTTTTTAATCAACAACAAATTTTAAATATTACTCATTGCACAAGTGAAACCTTACTTTTATCATTCTTAATTGTTAATTTCTGATAAAAATGCCAATTGTGGAGTGTGGATTAGGGAGATTAGTTTCAGAACTGCTAACTACCTACTCAAGAAATCAAAATCTTGATAAAAGTAACTACTCTTAGGTTGTAGATTATTGTACATTTATTTCCCCCACATATATACATCATGATGTTTATGTTGAAATATCTTAAGTACTTACAGAATAAAAAGCTATGTATCTTCATTTCTCAAACAATAAAATGGTAATAACACTAATTATTTTAAAATATAATATTGCTTTTTGACTTGAATCTGAAACTCCAAGAGAGAAACTGATGCTGAAATATCCCTTGTAGTTGTAAACAACAACAAAAATGACCATATCATATGAAAAATTAGAACAAAATTTCAGATATTGCAAATCAACTGTCCTCTCCAAAGAAGAAAATACAAAACACAAGCCCCAGTACCAATACAACTATTTGCCTTAAGGCTTTTTGAAGCCTCACACAGGGATGTTGAGCCCAGGAACATAGTAGCAGTAATTACAATTCAGTTCTGCTGAAGTTACTGGAATTTGTAAAGCAGGACACCTGAAAGAAAGAGGCTGTGCAAAGAAAGAGGTCCAGGTATCTGCACAGGGACACTGAAACCAAGTCCCCTTAAAATTGAGTTCCTTTGCTGAGTTTGCAATTAACCTCTCTTTCTAAAATGTTATTCCTTCTCTTGTCCTACCACTGTTCCCTCAGGATTGAAGACTATCAAAGAAAAGGGCAGATTGAAACCCAATAGGTCTGTGCAGGGACCTCCCTTATACAAAAGACACTATATATCCTCCATTTCTTGTTTGTAAAAACAAAAACAAACAAACAAAAAATGCCTTAATCTCCTATTGTTTTCGCTAAATTCCAAAATACTTATTCAAGCAGTTACTTACTAGGGAAGTGAGAGAATTCAGAAACAAAGGGAAAGCAGTCTAGAAACAAGAATTCAGTTATAAAAACAGAATCCTAGTTGCTTCTCAAAGAAATACATACAAATCTGAATGGTTTTGTGGAAACTAAAGACCCTGCCCAAGTGGAAGATGATGACTGCATGTTGACCATTAGAATGTACACCCTAAAGTGGTTGAAATCAGGAGGTTGATGATTGAGATTCTAGAAACACCACCTTCACCATGAACCAATTAGAAGAAAGTCATGTACCCTGTAGCCCTCAACTCAAACGTTGCCTTTAAAAACCCTTCCCTGAAACCCATATTAGTGATTGAGTCTTTTGAGCATGAGCTATCCATACTCCTTCTTAACCCCTGAATAAACATTGTACTTCCCTTCCCTACAACCTCATGTCAGTAAATGGGCTTTGCCATGGAATAGGTGAGGGAACCCAAGGTTGTGCAGTTTTATCCAGCTAGTAAGAAGAGAGATTACTATAATCCCTAGTATAAAATTGAGACCTTAGAAACATCACATTTCAAGAGTGCTGCGTTAGACTAGCCCTAATGAAAGCTTTTTGAAAGCCTTAACACTGATTCACAGGTAACTTAACTGCCTTCTAGTATAAATTCAACATTCTGGAAAAGGAGGAGCACATGATGCTGATTTTCAAAAATGTAGAGTCCTCGATGTTCAGTATACAATTGTAGGGGAGCAGAATTTGCCACTCTAAAATATGTCTCTTTGGCATGTTAATTGTTCTAAGTTGGTAATTTTCTGAGAAACAGCAGACATGGGAAAGGCTCTAAAAATCAAGTACTATTTACCCTTTTGCAAGAAACATTTACATTGTAAGGGAAATCTCCATATATAAGGGCATCTCCCTCTCCAAACCTGGAAGAAGAGGGTGACCAAATCTGAAGAAACTCATATCAATGGAGGAAGCAATAACTTTTCTTTTAAAAATATATTTTATATTGGAGTATAGTTGATAAATAATGATGTGTTAGTTATACATGTACAGAAAAATGATTTAGTTATACCCATAAGTATATACTATTTTTCAAATGCTTTTCTCATTTAGGTTATTGCAGATTATTGAGCTAAGTTCCCTCTGCTTGATAATTTATTTTAAATACAGTACTGTGTACATCCCAAACTCCCAAACTATCCCTCCCCACCTCACCCTTTCCCCTGGTAATCATAATTTTCTTCTATAAGACTATGTTTGAGTTTTGTAAATAAAGTCATTTGTATCATTTTCTTTAGATACAACATATGAGTGATATCATATGATATTTGTCTTTTTCTGTCTAACTTACTTCACTCAGTATGATAATCTCTAGGCCCATTCCTGTTGCTGCAAATAGCATTACTTTATCCTTTTTAATAACTGAGTAATATTCCATTGTATGTATGTACCACATCTTTATCATTCAACTTTTGATAGACATTTAGGTTGCTTCCATGTCTTGCCTATTGTAAACAGTGCTGCAATTAATGTTGGGGTGCATGTATCCTTTGGAGTCAAACTTACATTGGTATCACAATCACCTTTGCTTAATGAGCTTTTCCTGGTAAGCTTCCTAAAACTCTCAACATCCTCTTTAGCCTTTAGTTGATGGTTTTGTCCATTTTATCAAGTTACTCAATTTTCTGGGTCTCTCCCAAGTACACACAATTAAAATTTGTTTTATTTTCCCTGTTAATTTGTCTCAAGACAATTTAATTCTTAGGCCAGCCATAAGAACATAGAAGGGCAGAGGAAAATTTCTTTCTCCCCAACACAATAATAAATTATTAGATAAATGAGATGTAGGGAAATCAGAAAACAAAGAAAAGAAACAGCTAACATCAGAAAATAAGAAACAGCTTCAAAATAGCCAAGAAGTTAGAATTAACAGACAAATATTTTAAAAGACGTTCAGTTCAGTTCAGGTCAGTCGCTCAGTCGTGTCCGACTCTTTGTGACCCCGTGAATTGTAGCATTCCAGGCCTCCCTGTCCATCACTAACTCCCAGAGTTCATTCAGACTCACATCCATCGAGTCGGTGATGCCATCCAGCCATCTCATCCTCTGTCGTCCCCTTCTCCACCTGCTCCCAATCCCTCCCAGAATCACAGTCTTTTCCAATGAGTCAACTCTTCGCATGAGGTGGCCAAAGTACTGGAGTTTCAGCTTTAGCATCATTCCTTCCAAAGAACTCCCAGGGCTGATCTCCTTTAGAATGGACTGGTTGGATCTCCTTGTAGTCCAAGGGACTCTCAAGAGTCTTCTCCAACACCACAGTTTAAAAGCATCAATTCTTTGGGACTCAAGCTTTCTTCATAGTCCAACTCTCACATCCATACATGACCACTGGAAAAACCAGAGCCTTGACTAGACGGACCTTTGTTGGCAAAGTAATGTCTCTGCTTTTGAATATGCTATCTAGGTTGGTCATAACTTTCCTTCCAAGGAGTAAGCGTCTTTTAATTTCATGGCTCCAATCACCATCTGCAGTGATTTTGGAGCCCCCAAAAATAAAGTCTGACACTGCTTCCACTGTTTCCCCATCTATTTCCCATGAAGTGATGGGACCAGATGTCATGATCAGATTATGTTTAAGAATTTAAGGAAAAATGTGAAAAATTGGAGATTTCAATAGAGAATTCTCTATTATAAAAAAATCAAAATTCGAGAGTGAGTGGTACAATGTCTCCAGGATATTGGAACAGCCAATTAGGCAATGCAAAGGAAAAGAGTAGGAAACAGAAAGGAAGAATGAATAATAGAAACTATTCAAATCAAAGCAAAAAGAGATAATGGGCTACAAACCATGATCATAGTCTCAGGGATGTTGGGACAAAAACAACTTGTCTAAAATTATGTAAAAGAGGAGTCCCAGAAAGAAATGGGAAAGAGAAAGACAGACTTATTTTAAAGAAAAAAATAATGATTTTTTTTTTTTTTTTGCTTGAAAAGTTTAATTTATGGATCCTGGAAGCTTAAGGAGCTACAAATCAAGATAAATATTGTTTAAAAAATAAGTACTATATGTAGCAAAGAAAAAATCCTTTAAAAAAAAGAAGCAAATTGAAGATACTTTCAGATAAACAAAACATGAGTGAATTCATCTCCAGTAGACCTGCTTTATAAAAAATGACAAAGGAACCTTTTCCAGGCTGTAAGAAAATAAGCTAAATGGAACTGCAGGACTATACAAATGAATGAGAGGGTCATAATTGGTAGTTGTGTGTGAATCTGATTTTGCCTATATTTACATTAGCTCAATGATGCTAAAAGAAGTGAATTTTAAACAACAGGATGTATATAGGCTAGATTTAAAGGATAGAAAATACATGAAATGCAAATATTTATGAAAATAAACTGTGAATGAAAACAGTGTGGTACTGGTACAAAGCTAGACATATAAACCAACAGGCAGGAAGGAGAGATAGAGAGATGATATTTTGCTAGCTAGCTAGCTAAAAATAATTTTCTACAAGGATGCCAGGACCATTCAGTGGGAAAGGGCAGTCTTTTCAAAACCTGCTGCCGGGAAAACTAAATATGCACAAGATAAAAAGAAAAGAAAAAAAGAAAGAAATTTGACCTTTACATTACACCTGATACAAAAATTAATTCAAAATGAATTAAAGACCTAAATGTAACAGGTAACACTATAAAGCTCTTGGAAGGAAACAGAGCAAAACTTCACAACACTGAACTTGGTGATGATTTAGTGGAGATGGCACCAAAAGCATAAGCAGGAAAAGAAAATTAGATAAATTGGACTTCAAACTTAAGAATTTTTGTGCCTGAAAGTACACTATCAACTGAGTGAAAAAGCAAACCACATAGTGAGAACAAATACTTGTGAATTGTATTTTCTGATAATGATCAATATTCACAATATATGAAGAATGAATACAGCTCAGAAATTGAAAAAAAAGATACAATTCAAAATGGGCAAAGGACTTGAAGAGAGTCTCTTAAAAAGTATACAAGTGGCTAATAAGCACATGGAAAAAAATGGTCAACATCACTAATCATTCATATCAGGTCAGATCAGTCACTCAGTTGTGTCCAACCCTTTGCAACCCCATGAATCACAGCACGCCAGGCCTCCCTGTCCATCACCAACTCCCGGAGTTCACTGAAACTCACGTCCATCGAGTCAGTGATGCCATCCAGCCATTTCATCCTCTGTCGTCCCCTTCTCCTCTTGCCCCCAATCCCTCCCAGAATCACAGTCTTTTCCAATGAGTCAACTCTTCGCATGAGGTGGCCAAAGTACTGGAGTTTCAGCTTTAGCATCATTCCTTCCAAAGAAATCCCAGGGCTGATCTCCTTCAGAATGGACTGGTTGGATCTCCTTGCAGTCCAAGGGACTCGCAAGAGTCTTCTCCAACACCACACTTCAAAAGCATCAATTCTTTGGTGCTCAGCCGTCTTCACAGTCCAAATCTCACATCCATACATGACCACAGGAAAAACAACAGCCTTGACTAGACGAACCTTTGTTGGCAAAGTAATGTCTCTGCTTTTGAATATGCTATCCAGGTTGGTCATAACTTTCCTTCCAAGGAGTAAGCGTCTTTTAATTTCATGGCTGCAGTCACCATCTGTAGTGATTTTGGAGCCCAGAAAAATAAAGTCTGACACTGTTTCCACTGTTTCCCCATCTATTTCCCATGAAGTGATGGGACCGGATGCCATGATCTTCGTTTTCTGAATGTTGAGCTTTAAGCCAACTTTTTCACTCTCCACTTTCACTTTCATCAAGAGGCTTTTGAGTTCCTCTTCACTGTCTGCCATAAGGGTGGAGTCATCTGCATATCTGAGGTTATTGATATTTCTCCTGGCAATCTTGATTCCAGCTTGTGTTTCTTCCAGTCCAGCGTTTCTCATGATGTACTCTGCATATAAGTTAAATAAACAGGGTGACAATATACAGCCTTGACGAACTCCTTTTCCTATTTGGAACCAGTCTGTTGTTCAAAATGTAAATTACAACTACAATGAGAGGCTTCCCTAATGGCTCAATGGTGAAGAGTCACCTGCCAATGTAGGAGAGGAGGGTTCAATCCCTGATCGGAGAAGGTTCCTCTTGCCAGGATGCAGAATAGGGAGGAAGTTATTGTTCAAAGAGTACAGAGTTCGGGAAGATGATCAGTTCTGGAGATGAATAGTGGTAATGATTGCACAGCAACGTGAATATGCCAATGCTATTGAACCATACACTTAAAAATTGTTAAGATGTTAAATTTTATGCTTATTTTACCACAGTAAAAAATGGAGTAAGTATATTAGTATCAGAAAAACTCTCAAGTTAAAGCATGTTACCAGAGAAAAAGAGGTAAATTTCATAACAAAAGTGCCAGTTTATCAGCAAGGCATACATACTTATCCTAAATGTACAGACATCAAATGAGAGCTGTTCTAAATAATTCAAGTAAAATCTCCCAGAAGTAAAAGGAGCAATAAATAAACCTACAATTATATTTGAGACTCCTATCTCAGAAATGGATAAAACAAGTAAGTTCTACCAACCATATTCATGTATTTGCTATTTATACAACACTATACCAAACGCACTGGAATAAATGCTTCTTTCAAGAACTCACTACCAATGAACCAGAAAGACTACATTAGACCAATAGAGGAGTCTCAGTAAACCGAAAAGGATTGAAAGAATATACAGTATGTGATTTGAATACAGTGTAATTGCATAAGAAATAAAAAAGAAAATGATATATCAGAATTCCCTAACTATTGGAAATGAAAATAGTATATTAGAGGAAAAAATTCAAGGTGAAAATTAAGAGATTTTTTTTTATAGGACGTTTATAAGACAAAGCCTCAGAATTTGTGGGAGGTTGTTAAGGCAGTAATCGAAGGGAAATTTTTAATTCTACCTAATAATTCTAGAAAATGAAAAATAATTTAAATTCTGTGACTTTAGTTTCTATCTTCAGAAGCTATCAAAGAGGTGTAAATTAAGCTCAAAAAAGTGGGGAAAGGAAACAATGATGGTAAGAGCATAAATTAATAAAACAGTAAAAAGATAATAATGTAGAAAATCAATGAAGCTGAAAAATATTTTCCAAAAGTATTAATAAAATTGATAAACCTCTAGCCAGACTGATCACAAAAATGAGATAAAAACATATTTCCAATAGAGGAGAGAAAGGGAAAGGAAGTGAAAAAAATGTCAAGAAGAATTAATGAGTTTCAGGAAAGATAATATTTTACTTCAATCTGGAAAATACAAGCAAAAAATGCCCCAAGATTTTCTTCTAGCTAAATAGAGCCACTTCAACTCTCTCAAAATGACATCATCGAAAGTCTTAAATACTTTTTAGCTTCCATAATTATATTTTTAGAACATACAAATTAATATGAACTAAATAACAGATGTGACTTTCACCTTTAAAAATTCAAGCTTGTTCATAAAAAGCTTTCAAAACAACTTTTAAAATTGCCCTATCAGCAAGATACACTTTATATTAAAACATGTTGTAAGCATTTAATTGTCATGCTGTTGTTATATGGAATTTATAGACCAGTTATACCCATTTTTCACATAGATATAATCATCAGTAATTCTCTACATGCAGACTTATATTTAGATATCTCCTGCCATTTTGCCTGAAATGTTAAAATTTCAAAGTTAGACAATTCTTCCTTTATCTGGGATATTTGAGATTTTCAATTAAAAATCTGCTGGAAGCTTTAATGTAAATTAGAAAACCATCTTTTACTTTTTTGCATAAAGTACAGATTTCAACACTGTATCTATACATCTAAAATCTTTACTATGTATCAATTTTCCATCCTAGGCAATTAAGATTTAATTTCCCTATGCCAGGTTTTTGTATGTTTAAAGAAACAGAATCTACATGTTTCCCCTTCATTTTGTTTTTGCTAATTTTAAAAAGAAAATTGTGATTATAAAATAATGAACAGTCACACATGCACACAGACACACATACACACACCATATAAGGTAATTTTCTTGATCATAAACATAGTTTAAGAATACTAGAGGTTAGAGGGATATACTGAGAGTTTGGAATTATCTATACACTGCTACATTTAAAATAAAATACTTTTCCATTTAAAAAATAGAATACTACAGGATAAATACTTATATTACTCCATCAATTATTAGAAATTCTACATTTAGAGTTAAATTTCTTGTTTAAATAGCCTAATAATTTACACTTCCTTAAAATAGTCCAACATATACTTTGTCATAATGCAGATATAGAAATAGTGTTTCATTAACTATTTATGAATTTTCCACAGTTTATTGTGATCCACCCCATCAAAGGTTTTGGCATAGTCAATAAAGCAAAAGTAGATGTTTTTCTGGAACTCTCTTGCTTTTTCAAGGAGATCAGTCCGGGGTGTTCTTTGGATGGACTGATGCTAAAGCTGAAACTCCAGTACTTTGGCCACCTCATGCGAAGAGTTGACTCATTGGAAAAGACTCTGATGCTGGGAGGGATTGGGGGCAGGAGGAAAAGGGGACGACAGAGGATGAGATGGCTGGATGGCATCACTGACTCGATGGACGTGAGTCTGAGTGAATTCCGGGAGTTGGTGATGGACAGGGAGGCCTGGCGTGCTGCGATTCATGGGGTCGCAAAGAGTCAGATACAACTGAGCAACTAAATTGAACTGAATTGATCTTGCTTTTTTGATGATCCAGCAGATGTTGGCAATTTGATCTCTGGTTCCCCTGCCTTTTCTAAATTCAGCCTCAACATCTGTAAGTTGACAGTTCACATACTGTTGAAGCCTGGCTTAGAGAATTTTGAGCATTACTTTGCTAACATGTGAGATGAGTGCAATTGTGCAGTAGTTTGAGTATTCTTTGGCATTGCCTTTCTTTGGTATTGGAATGAAAATCCCACTGACCTTTTCCAGTCCTGTGGCCACTGCTGAATTTTCCAGATTTGCTGGCATATTAAGTGTAGCACTTTTACAGCATCATCTTTTAGGATTTGAAATAGCTCAACTGGAATTCCATCACATCCACTAGCTTTGTTCATAGTAATGCTTCCTAAAGTCCACTTGAATTTGCATACCAGGATGTCTGGCTGTAGGTGAGTGATCACACAATTGTGGTTATCTGGATCATGAAGATCTTTTTTGTATAGTTCTGTGTATTCTTACCACCTTTTCTTAATATCTCTGGCTTCTGTTAGGTCTATACCATTTCTGTCCTTTACTGTGCCCATCATTACATGAAATGTTCCCTTGCTATCTTTAATTTTCTTGAAGAGATCTCTAGTCTTTCCCATTCTATTGTTTTCCTCTATTTCTTTGCACTGATCACTGAGGAAGTCTTTCTTATCTCTCCTTGCTATTCTTCTTTGCTATTCTTTGGAACTCTGTGGAAAATTCTTAAATAGATCGGAATACCAGACCACCTGACCTGCCTCCTGAGAAATCTGTGTGCAGGTCAAGAAGCAACAGATAGAACTGGACATAAAACAACAGACTTGTTCCAAATTGGAAAAGGAGTACGTCAAGGCTGTAAATTGTCACCCTGCTTATTTAACTTATATGCAGAGTACATTACGCAAAATGCCAGGCTGGATGAAACGCAAGTTGGAATCAAGATTGCTGGAATCACTAACCTCAGATACACAGATGATACCACCCTTATGGCAGAAAGCAAAGAACTAAAGAGCCTCTTGATGAAAGTGAAAGAGGAGAGTGGAAAAGTTGGCTTAAAACTCAACATTCAGAAAACGAAGATCATGGTATCTGGTCCTATAACTTCATGGCAAATGGATGGGGAAACAATGGAAAGAGTGACAGACTTTATTTTTTTGGGCTCCAAAATCACTGCAGATGGTGACTGCAGCCATGAAATTAAAAGACGCTTGCTCCTTGGAAGAAAAGCTATGACCAACTTAGATAGCATATTAAAAGGCAGAGACAGTACTTGCCTATAGGTCCATCTAGTCCAACCTATGGTTTTTCCAGTAGTTATGTATGAATGTGAGAGTTGGACTGTAAAGAAAGCTGAGTCCCAAAGAATTGATGCTTTTGAACTCTGGTGTTGGAGAAGACTCTTGCGAGTCCCTTGGACGGCAAGGAGATCCAACCAGTCCATTCTAAAGGAAATCAGTTCTGAATATTCATTGGAAGGACTGATGCTGAAGCTGAAATTCCAATACTTTGCCCACCTGAAGCCAAGAACTCACTCATTGGAAAAGACACTGGTGCTGGGAAAGATTGAAGGCTGGAGGAGAAGGGGATGACAGAGGATGAGATGGTTGTTGGCATCACCGACTCGATGGACAGCAGTTTGAGTAAGCCCCAGAATTGGTGATGGACAGGGAGGCCTGGTGTGCTGCATGGTCCATGGGGTTGCAAAAAGTCAGACATGACTGAGGGACTGAACTGAACTAAACTGAACTATTTATGAAAGAACCTTTAATTATTTTCCTTAGATAATTTGCTGATCATCTTCCTTTCTTCCTCCTATTGCAAAAAGGCATTTTATCACAGGCAGCTACTACTACTACTTAGGCAGGTACCCTGACTGTTCAACAAAATATGCTTTTTGGTTTTCACTTATTTAAATTAATAATATCTTTATTGTTTAATTTCAAATACTTATAACTTCAGTTAATTTGGATTAAGAAAAGAAAATTTTAAAAATCCAGGATTCAAAATGTAAAAGAAAAATATAATAATACTCATATGCTCATCTTTCAGCCTCAACATTTATCATTTTGCCAATCTTATGTCTTCTCTTTCCCAGTTTCTTCCCTTTCCTCATTTACTGAGTATTTTTTTCAATTACTGAAGTATAAAGTACAGTGTAATTTTTTCCATAAGTGCTTTAGTAAACAATATTACTATTTTTTACCATGTTGTTAAAATACTGTATTTTTAATTCTTTCAGTAAAATTATTAACAATATTTATTGTTTCTATTATTTCAGCAGAATATATGGTTATTTTGATACACACATGGTAAGTACTATTTCAGAATTAAAGAAAAGTACTGAAATGAAGTCAGTTCTATTTTAGATGTTTCAATTGTGTGAGTCTATTGTTTCTTGGGAGAAGGCAATGGCAACCCACTCTAGTACTCTTGCCTGGCAAATCCCATGGACAGAGGAGCCTGGTAGGCTGCAGTCCATGGGATCGAAAAGAGTCAGACACGACTGAGTGACTTCACTTTCACTTTCATGCATTGGAGAAGGAAATGGCAACCCACTCCATTGTTCTCACCTGGAGAATCTCAGGGACGGGGGAGCCTGGTGGGCTGCCATCCCTGGGGTCGCACAGAGTCGGACACGACTGAAGCGACTTAGCAGTAGCAGTATTGTTTCTTGCCTAGATTACTACATTATTCTCTTAAATGATCTTACACACTTTCTCTTCTTCAGTCTCTAAACACAGTAGCTAGGTAATCTAGTTAAAATATAAGTTGAGTCATGAATCTGTGCTTAAAACCATCTAATAACTTTTCATATCACTCAAAACAGAAACCATAGTCTTTATAACAGCCTACAAGGCTGGGCCTTTCTAACTGCTCTGTGACCTCCTCGCTTGGGTCACTCTTCTTCAGTCTTTGGACCCTCTTGCTTTTTCTCAAACTCCCTGTGTTCTGAACTCAGGATTTTCTTTCTATTTGCTATACCTAGAATGTGTGACTTACTTCCTTTTCTCCTTCAAAACTGTATTCCAGTTAACATGCTTATTGATGGCTTCTTTAAAATAAATATATAAAAAATATGAATAGAACCCAGTTCCACATCCATTTCAGGACTACAGAACTCCTTATCCCCTTCCCCTAACTTATTTTGTATCATTATCAAGTCTGACCTATGAAAGTGATATGTTTTACTTAATGTCTACCTCCTCCTACTAGAATTAAAAGGCCCTGAGAGAGTTTCAGGGGCTGTTTTGAAAATACCTGAGCATGACAGGCAATCAACACATAATGTTTAAGTAAACTGAAGAAACATTGAAACTAGGAGATCATCTTAGTCCTATTTTTAGATATTGGATGTGGGGTTCTCAAAACTCCAAATCACGGATCCCAGATGATGAAGAGCCTGTGAAGATTATAATGATTCATATAATTGGTTATTTTTTTACTTTTACCTGAAGCAGAATGCTACCACCTCGCTTGTGTTGTACTATTTTCTTTTCAATATTTTATTATGAGTAGAGTTGAAATAATTTTACAATGACCATTCACAGAACACCAGCTAGATTCTACCAATATTTTATCTTTATACTTCTTTTAGCTTATATTTATCCATCTAACCATCTCTCTAATCATCCCTTCATCCATCTTGAATATGATGTATTTTAAAGCTAGCTTCAGTTATTAGTATACTTTCCATAAATACTTCAGCATGCATATAATTTACTGAAGTTTTATTTTTTTAACTTGTTTTCCCTTGACATAAAATTTACATAGAACAAAATGCATAAATTTTAAGTGTACATTTTCTGAATTTTTATAGATCCATGACATCAGAATGTTACTTTACGCCCCTTCCCAGCCATTCCCACTCACAGTCCTACAAGGTACTCATAGTTATGACTTTTGAATATGGAATATTTCCTCATTCTATGATAGCATATAAATGAAGTAATTTGTTTATACATATAATATAAAGTTCATTTCACATAGCATAATGTTTTTGAGATTCATTCATGTTTTGGTGTGTATCAGCATTCCATTCCTTTACATTGCTGAGTGATATTAATATTACATTATATGGAAATACCACATGCTATTTATCCAATATCCTATTAATAGACACTTGCACCAGTCCAAATTTCTGAGATGGATATGTATCTAAGTCTTTTTGTGGACGTATGTTTTCTTGTCTCTTATGGTAGTACCTAATAATGATATGGTTGGATTATGGCTTAAGTACATGTTTACATTTGTAAGACATAGCTGGAGCTTTTTATGATTATACTATTTTGCACTAATATCAATAATATATGAAAATTCTAGTTTTTCCATATCCTTGGCAATATTTGATTTTTTTGGTCTTTGTAATCTTAGTCATTCAGCTAGGTGTGATTTTTTATCTATTTATGATATTAATATGTATTTTCTGAGGCCTAATGATATTAAAAATATTTTTCATATGTTATTCATATATCTTCTATTTGACTTTTATATATATTCACATTATTTGACTTTTTATTATTGAGTTATAAAAGTTCTTTCTATATTCTTTCTGAGATAAATATTGCATAAGTATTATGCCTCAATTTTTGGCTCTTTATTTAAATTAATTTTGATGAACAGATGCTTTCAGATTGATAAAATCTAATTATCAATATTTCCTTTCATTTTTATTCCATTTTGTATCCTTCTAAGAATCTTTGCTTAATGCAAGTCATAAAATTACTTTCTAATATTCCCTCTATGTTTTCAGCTTTGATGCTTATCTTCATAAACAATCTTGAATTGATTTTTATGTTGTGAGGTAGACATCAAAGTTCCATTTTTAAGAATATGGATATCCAGCTATATAAACATCATTTTTTAAAAAGACTTTCCCTTTTCCAGTGAAGTCAATTGTTAGCTATTAAAAAAACAAAATGACGATATAAGTGTGATTGATCTAGGAACAATATAATATATTCTATTTATCTCTTTGTTGAATTGTATATCAAAATCATACCTTCTTGATTACCCAAGCTTCAATTTCTACCCTTATTTGAAGTCAGATAATGTACATTTTATACCTTTGTTCTACTTAGTTTAAGAATGTCTTGGATATACTAATTTGTTAGCACTGATGTATAAATCTTATCATTAGCTTGTCATTCATACAAAACAAAAAAAAACATTTTTTCTTTTCGTTGTGTTTTGCTTAGAAGAACTTTCCAAGATTTCAAACTTACATTTCCATTTAATTAATCTGGTAGGAAAAAATCTAATCATAATTTCTTAAACTCCATCTCTTGTGTTCTTTTTACAGATACAACTAGATTAATCAATATATCAAAATAATCATATCATTAGTAAGGCATTACTACATTTTAATTAACAGATAATAAAATGCTTGTATTGAGAATACTTTAATACTAATGGTCCTGTGATTTCCTACTTATTAAGTGCTTTGTAGAGATTTTAAACTATCAAATATAAGAAGGTAGTTAGAATTGCAAAACATATTTGATGAAATGATCTTGTCAAAACCATTTTTTGACCTAACAGCTGCCAATTTCATTTCATCATGCTAAAGTTTCAATTCTGGAAGTTAAAATTAAAATCCATAAATATATTTATAAATACGTTGAGATTAATTTCAACATTAGCTATAATAATAGTTTGTTTCTCTGTAATTTGTAAATATCTGATGATGATATCAAGGTAATTATATCTCAATTAAATATTATTGTATGTAGTCATCAAAATGATGTTGATAATAGTGTGTTTAATAAGTTCTCTCATAGCTAACCCTTGCAATACTGATAGTTGCATTTTAAATTTGTTTATACCTCTTTCTCATAAAATATTGGAGAAATGTTGGTAAAGTCATACACTAAATTTGTTGCTATGGGCTCAAATTATTAGTAAGATGAGCATGCTAATTAATTTATAAAACATATCTACTAAGTTACTATCTTGTGCCGTACACTTGGCAGGCATGCTAATTTGCTTCCGTTTTGTCTGACTCTATGAAATCCTATGGACTGTATTCCACCAGGCTCCTCTGTCCACGGGACTCTCCAGGCAAGAACACTGGATAGGGTTGCCAGGCCCTTCTCGAGGGCATCTTCCTGACCTAGGGACTGAACCCAGGTTAGCTTTCTGTAAAAAACATAAAGTATTATCATTGGATAGAGAAAGACCTAAGGTAAAAAAAAAAAAAAAAGAGATATGATAGACTGTGGAGTATGTAATAATAGTTATGGTAAGCTGAGTTTTAATATGTCCCAACAGATTTTACACATTCTTGTGTACCTGTCCCATATAATTAATTCCCTGGACAGTAAATCTATGTATTTCACTTCTGTGGTTAGGTCATGTTCTATGGCACTTATGAGTTTAAGAAAAAGATGCACTGGTGCTTCCCTAACCAGGAATGCTAAGGAGGCTGAATAGGGTTAAATACAATTTCTGCTACAAGTTAAAATTTTTGTCTTGGTTCCTGATTATGTGAAAGAAGTGAACTTTAATTACTTAAACATGCAGTTTACGGAACTGATAGCTCAAGTATCAGGTTCCCTCTCCTGATACTTTTTTTGGGGGGGGCTCCAAAATCACTGTGGATGGTGACTGCAGCCATAAAAATAAAAGATGCTTGCTCCTTGGAAGAAAAGCTGTGACCAGCATGTTAAAAAGCAGAGACATTGCTTTGCCAACAAATGCCTGTCTAGTCAAAGCTATGGTTTTTCCAGTAGTCATGTATGGATGCGAGCTTAGCACCGAAGAACTGATGCTTTTGAACTGTGGTGTTGGAGAAAACTCTTGAGAGTCCCTTGGACTGCAAGGAGATCCAACCAGCCAATCCTAAAGGAAATCAGTCCCAAATATTCATTGGAAGGACTGATGCTGAAGCTGAAACTCCAATACTTTGGCCACCTGATGCAAAGAACTCATTCATTGGAAAAGACCCTGAAGCTGGGAAAGATTAAAGACAGGAGGAGAAGGGGATGACAGGATGAGATGGTTGGATGGCATCACCGACTCAATGGACATGAACTTGAGCAAGTTCTGGGAGTTGGTGATGGACAGGGAAGCCTGGAATATTGCAGTCCATGAGGTCACAAAGAGTCAGACGCTACTGAGAAACTCAACTGAACTCCTGAATCTGATATCTGAACCTGCTGAATCTCTATCCACAGCCCTAAATCCAATGGACAATGACGCACTTGGACAACTACGCTTTACCCATCACCAGGAACATGAGTTTACCTCCAATGAACACTGCTCCAGTAAGCCTGATGCATTCCATTTGTGGTCATTTTCCTTTGTTTGCATTTAAGTTCAAAATTCATAAGGAAAAACAGATATTAACCACTGGACTAACAACACTGCAATATGCATTTGCTGATGATAAAAGAATCGGATCAGTAATTTTCAACTTTAAAAAAAACATTAGATGATGGATGAACTAAATATTTTATCTGTATCCACTTATGCATAAATCCTATATATACTAACCCATGATGTGTCAAGACCCAGGTTTTGTCTCCCACATGTTGTTAAATTATAATGAATAGAGTAATCCAAAAGCTTGGAATCAAAGTGTGCTCTAAACACTGAGTCTAGAATCTATCTTTGTTAGCCATCTGCCAGAAACTCTTGCTTCTATGACACAAACACCAAAGCTAATCTGTTGGTTATATCCCTATCATGGGTCACTGCTCAGCTCTTTCTAAGTCACAAAGAAATGAGCAACTTGCTGTTTAAGCAAATGTCTCCTGGCAGAAGGAAGAAATTTATTTTACACTTGACTTTTGTATACTTCCAGACTCCCCACATTTCTTACCTTCTAAACTTCTGTGACCCCATCTCCTGGTGGCTTCTTAGAGTGTTCCTTATGAAATAGTAATTCTATTCTGTCTGTTTCTATACCTGTGTGCCTGTCTTTGTCCATCTCTCTCATGACTTACTTGACTCCTGAACCCATCACAAACTAGAGTTTGAACCTGTGATACCTGACCACAATCTGTCCCTCCTTGATCATTGTCTTCTAGTCATGTTTCTTTTGTAACCACTAACCTTCATTCCAAACTTCATCCTGCCTCTGTTATGCTTGGTCAGGTTAGTATACTATAGTTGGTATACCATAAATGATTTAAATGATATTTAAAAGTAATGTGTACATTATGATTGTCACCAATTATCTCCAAGGGGATTAGTAATCCTTATTAGAAGTGGATTTCATATCTTCAGTTAAAAAAAAAAAAGCATCAGTGACACAGAAAACTTATACAAAAGCATTCTCAAGATATTTTCTAGTGTATATGAAGGGAAAATGAGGTTAATAAAAAAATCCCTTGAAAAATTCAGTGACAGATAAAATAATTCAAATTTTAATGCATCCCAGAAGAGAATGTAAAATTATAATTGACTACTGAGTGTAAAGATGGAACAGCACCTAACATGAAGATATATGTTTCTGAAGAGGATAAATGGAAGAAACATTTTTTTAAGTCATTATTAACTTCAACGTTAAAAAAATGAAGATAAAGGCAACAATCCAAATCCAGGCAAACAAGAAATCAAAAACAAACCTGAAAAGTCAAGTCCTACTGTAAAAATATATATATATACATATTAAATCATTAATTTTATCATGCTTCCTCCTTTCTTAGCAAACACAAAGTTTTGCTCCTATACATCACATAACAATGATTTTATGTAGAGAATGATTATGCGTTGGTAGATTTTAAAAGGCACTCTTTTTCAGTAGAAAATAGCACAATATTGTAAATCAACTATACTTCAATAAAAAAACTTTTAAAGGTACTTTATTTTAAAATAGCTTCATTAAGATATAAATGGCATGCAATAAACAAACTTAGAGTGCATAATTTGATAAGGTTTGACATATATATACATCATAAAACCATCACTACAATCAGGATAATTAACGTATATCTGTCACTTGAAACTTTTCTTCCTACTTTGAGTCTTGCATCAACCTCTCCACTCCTGCCCCCAACAACCACTGATCTTCATTACTGCTGACCAACCTAGGTTAATTTGCACTGTGTAAAGTTTTATATAAGAGATATTAAAGTATGTTATTTCCGTTTTTGGTGTGGCTTCTAAAACTCAAGAATTATTACTTTGTGATTCATCTAAGTCACTGCATGTGTCAATAGTTCAAATTCCATTACATGTATATGCTACAGTTTACTTGTCTACTCACCTGTTGATGAATTTTTTATTTCAAGTTTGAGCCTACTATAAATAAAATTACTATGCACTGCTGCTGCTGCTGCTGCTGCTAAGTCGCTTCAGTCGTGTCCGACTCTGTGTGACCCCATGGGCGGCAGCCCACCAGGCTCCTCCGTCCATGGGATTTTCCAGGTAAGAGTACTGGAGTGGGGTGCCATCACCTTCTCCGATTACTATGCACATCCATGTATAAATCTTTGTGCAGATATATATTCAACACTTAGAAATGAAGTGGAATGATCATAGAGTAGGTATAGCTTCAATTTCTAAGAAACTGCCCTGATGTTTCTCAAGGTTGTTGTTGCATTCCCACCAACAGTGTATGAGAGTTCTAATTTCTCTACACCCTCATCAATGGTCTATCTTTTTCATTTTAGACACTGTAATAGGTATCTCCTTATGGTTTTAATTTGCATTTTCCTTTAATTAATGATGTTAGGTCACTTTCAAATAAGTTAGGTCACTTATTTGACACCTGAATATTTCTAGGGTAAAGTATTTGTAAAATATATTGCCCCCATTGTTTTGATTATTACTTTTCATACTAAGTTTTGAAATTAAAAAAACACATTATATATAAATGTGTGTGTGTATGTGTCAAAGAATTGATGGTTTTGAATTGTGGTGTTGGAGAAGACTCTTGAGAGTCCCTTGGACTGCAAGGAGATCCAGCCGGTCCATCCTAAAGATCAGTCCTGAGTGTTCATTGGAAGGACTGATGTTGAAGCTGAAACTCCAATACTTTGGCCACCTGATGTGAAGAGCTGACTCATTGGAAAAGACCCTGATGCTGGGAAAGATTTAAGGCAGGAGAAGAAGGGGATGACAGGATGAGATGGTTGGATGGCATCACCGACTCAATGGACATGAGCGTGAGTAAACTCTGGGAGTTGGTGATGGACAGGGAGGCCTTGCGTGCTGCAGTTCAGAGGGTTGCAAAGAGTCAGACATGACTGAGTGACTGAACTGAACTGAATTGATGCGTGTGCGTGTATATATATATATCTTCTGCAAGCCAAATTTGGAAAACACATTATGCAACAATTCCTTATAGGAGTAAGGGTATAGTATATGTAATGCATTTATCACACAAACTGTCACATAGCAACCCATCAGTAAATAGTTACTTTTCAGTTATTTTTGCTACCTTTGCAAGTAAACACAAGTTCTGAATGTCACTACTGTGTTGTGAAAAAGTTAAGCAAGTGCAAGTTTTCTATGTGTGATATGAGAATAATGATAAAAATTTTTAAAGAAATAGTAGAATTAAGACACTGAGCCTGCTTGAAATTAAAAATACTAAACTGATTGTTGATTTGTCTTTTCCTCCAAATTACATAGCAATATGATTGAAAATTAAGGAGCATTAGGAGCAATCAACACTTCTGAGTTTTACCTAGAAAGAAAATGAAGCAGAGGATTGGGTGGATGGTGAAATGGGAACTTTATACTCCACTACATTTGATTATGAATACATAAAAGTGGAAATAACATTTTTGTATTATCTCTGATTTATGAGTTATTTTTTTTTAAAAAGAGTTATTTTTATGTATTGATATTGTATAAAGGCTTTTTATTCATTAATGGATCTATTTGGCTATATCTTCTTAGAGCACTTGATATTTTAAATAAACTTGATACTCTTGGTAAGAATATTCTCCTGTACCAAAAATAAATCTTACAAAATTTTAATTCAAGTAAGATAGTAGACCTAAACTAACTTTCTTCAAAATATCTTTAAGTTATAAAAGAAGGACTGAAGTACAAAAACAGAGAGCAATCTCTTGATCATCTGTATGTATTCTTTGGAAAAAAGCTTATTTGGGCTCTCTGCCCTTTTTTTTAAATTGGTTGCTTATTTCCTTGATATTGAGTTATATAAGCTGTTTATAATTTTGGATATTGACCTCTTATCAGATATATGATTTGCAAATCTTTTCTCCCACTTTATAGGTCGTCTTTGGGTTTGAAGATGTTTTTCATTGCTTGTAGAGCTTTTTGGTTTGATGTAGTTCCATTTGTTTAATTTTGCTTTCATTTCCTTTGCCTGAGAAAACATATCCAAAAAGATATTGCTAACACTGATGTCAAGGAACATATGGTGTATGTTTTCTTCTAAGGGTTTTGTGATTTCAGCTCTTACTTTCAAGTTAATCCATTTTAAGTTAATTTTGTGTGGTATAAAAGAGTGGTCTAGTTTCATTGTTTTGCATGTGGCTGTCCAGTTTTCCCAAAACTATTTTTTGAAGCAACTATTATTTCCATACTGTATGTTCTTTGCTCCTTTGTTGTAATTAATTGTTCATACATATATGGGTTTATTTCTGGAACTTTAATTCTGTTTCATTGACTTCTGTGTCTGTTTTGCCTGCCAATACCATGCTGTTTGGATTACTGTAGCTTTGTAGTATAAGTTGAAATCAGGGAATGTGATACCTCCAGCTTAGTTATTTTCTTCTCAGGATTGCTTTGGAGTCTTTTGTGGTTCAATATACATTTTAGGATTTTGGGTTCTATTTCTGTAGAAAATTTCATTGGGATTTTGATAGGGATTACACTGAATCTGTAGATTGCTTTAGGTAATATGGACATTTTAACAATGCTAATCTTCCAATCCATGAGCATAAAATATATATTTTTTTGTCTTCAGTTTCTTTCAAAAATGACTTGGAATTTTCAATGTACAGGTCTTTCATCTCCTTAGTTAAATTTACTGCTAGGTATTTTGTTCTTTTGTTGCTATTGTAAATGAAATTGTCTTTTTAACTTGTCTTTCTACTAGTTCATTTTGAGTGTACAGAGATGTAACATTTTAATATTGATTTTATACCCTAAACTTTTCTCTGTTAATTTATTATTTCTAATTTTTTTTTCTAATAGCTTTTTGGCAAAGTCTTTGGAATTTTGTACATATAAAATCATGTCAGTCACAAATAGTGACAGTTTTACCTCTTCATTTCCAATTTGTATACCTTTTTTTTTTTTTACCTATGTGTATGGTTAAGATTTTCAACACTGTGCTGAATAAAAGTAGTAAGAGTGGGCATCCTTGTCTTATTCTTGATCTTAGAGGGGTAAATTTCAGTTTTTTACCATTGATTACAGTGTTAGTGTAGGTTAGTCATATTGTGTTGAGGTAGATTCCTTTATTGTGTTGAGTTATATTTTTTCTAAACTGATTTTACTAAGGTTTTCTATTTTAATCATAAATGAGTCCTAAACTTTGCCTAATGCCTTTTCTACATCTTTGGGACTGTCATACAATTTTTATTTTGTTAATGTGGTATATTACATTGATTGGTTTATGGACATTGAATCATTTTTGCATCCCTAGAATAAATCCCATTTGATCATGGTGTTACTCCTTTTACTATATTATTTTATTGCATTTATTAATGTTTTTTTGAGGATTTTTGAATCTCTATTTATCAGAGATATTGGTCTGTATCTTTCTTTCTTTCATGTCAGGATGATCTTGATCTTGTAAAATGAGTTAAGAAGCATTCTGTCCTATTACATTTTTTGAAATAATTTGAGAAGGATGGGTGTTAATTCTTTGAATGTTTGGTAGAATTCACCTTTTAAGTCATCTGTTCCTCAATTTTTTTTTTCTTTTGGGGAAGTTTTGATATTTGTTTCAATCTCTGTATTAGTGACTAATCTATTCAGATTTTCTATTTCTTCAAGATTCAGTCTTGGAAGATTGTATGATTCTAAGAATTTATCCATCTCCTCTAAGTTTTCCAATCTATTGACCTAAAGCTGTTCATAGTATTCTGTTTTAGTCCTTGGTACACCTGTGGTATGCACTGCAATTTCTTCCCTTTCATTTCTGATTTTATTTATCCAAATCATCTCTCTTTTTATATTAGTGAATCTAGCTAAAGATTTGTCAATTTTGGTTATCTTTAAAACAAAAGAAAACAAAACAGCTTTTTAGTTTGATTGATCTTTTCTATTGTCTTTATTATTTCCCTTCTTTTTGTTTGTTCTTATTTTTCTAGGTCCTCTAAGTGTAAGGTTAGATTGTTCATTTGAGTTGTTTTTTGTTGTTTTGTTTTTCGTATTTCTATAAACTTCCTTCTTCATACCCTTTTGATGTCTCTGATAAATTTTGGTATGTTGTATTCATAATTTTATTTATCTTCAGGTATTTTTTCCCTTTGATTTTTTTTTGTTGTTGTTGATGAAATAGTTTTTCAGTAGTATGTGCTTAGTTTCCATATATCTGTGATTTTTTTCCTGCTTTCTTCTTATTAACTGATCTTTACCTTCATACCATTGTGGCTGGAAGATGCTTGATATGATTTCAATCTCCTTATGTTTATTGAGGCTTGTCCTATCATATTACCTATCCTTGAGAATATTCCATGTGCCTTTGAGAAAAATGTGTATGTATTCTACTGCATTTGGATAGGATGTCCTGAATAAATCTATTAAGTCCATGTAGACTAGTGTTTCATTTAAGGCTGCTATTTCTTTATTGATTTTCTGTCTGAATTAGATATCCATTGATGTAAGTGGGATGTTAAACTCACCTACTATTCTTGTGTTGTTTTCAAGGTCTCCCTTTCAGTTCAGTTCAGTCACTCAGTCATCTCTGACTCATTATGACCCCATGGACTGCAGCACACTAGGCTTCCCTATCCATCACCAACTCCCAGAGCTTGCTCAAACTCATGTCCATTGAGTCAGTAATGCCATCCAACCATCTCATCCTCTGTTTTCCCCCTCTCCTCCTGCCTTCAATCTTTCTCAGCATCAGGGTCTTTTCCAATGAAACAGTTCTTCTCATCAGGTGGCCAAAATATTGGAGCTTCCGCTTCAGCATCACTTTTTCCAATGAATATTCAGGACTGATTTCCTTTAGGATTGAACTCCCTTTAGATATAGTAATGTCTCCCTAGACTTCCTTTCGGTCTATTAATAATCACTAAATATTTTGGTGCTTCCATGTAGGTGCACATATATTAAAAAAAACTTACATTTTCTTGATGAATTGTCCCCTTTAATCGTCATATTGCGGGGTCCAGCCCCGGTAGATCCAGGGAATTCGAAGGGAGAAGGCATCGGCGATCAGGAAACAACAGCTTATTTAAATGTTAATTAAAGATATAAAGAGTGGTTAAATAAGGATAGCTCAGTGAGAAGATTTAGTGGAGAAAAGAGGCTGAATAATTCAGCCAGAAGGTGAGAGAAAGAACGACATGGGGAGACAAGTTTCGGTGAACAAGGCCCGCACTTTATTTTCCAAAGTAGTTTTTATACCTTAAGTTATGCATAGAGGATAATGGGGAAGGGTAGAGTCATGCAGTAAGCCAGGCTTTCTTCCTGCAAACTTATCATATGCAAAAGTTTAGGTGATTTGCATCATCTTCTGGCCCAGAGGCCTGTTAACATTTTAAGACCCTTTCTTCAGAAAACTTATTTTTCTCTAAAGGTGATTATTCTAAAGTCAGGCGCCACCGTCCAAAAGCATTAGATAAAGTTGCATTCCTATAAGGCAAAGGTGTAGTGGGCTATAACAAGAAAAGAATTAACTCAAGGGTCCAAGTTACAAACATTAAAGCTACTGCTTACACCAATTATATTAATCAATACACTGCCAGGGACACAGCAGGTAAGGGATATGGAGACTTAGCAGCAAACATTGGCCCAACAAGTGAAAAACCCTTCACCAATACAATTTCTAATCAATCTTTTAACTGCTCAAAGGAATCTGTATTTAGACAGTTTAGAACATCTCATGCCTCTCACAGTTGGGAGGCTCTGAGCAATCACATGTGGCCGGAAAAACCTATTCAGGCAGGCTGGAGGACTTCCAAAGGAGTTTGTAGGTTGAAACATCATCACACCCAGGAATTATTAACTGGAGCTGTAAGTTAACTCTTTTTTTCAGAGAGAGGTAGTGGGGGACAGCCCCCCATAAAGTCAGAGGTGTAGGTGAGAGTACAAAGCAGAAAGTAGGCAGACTCTGGTTTTGGGGGTAGATGCTCAAGAATTTCCAGGGGGACTCCTGAGGCTCGATCCCACCTTTGCTTATGCCGAGCCTCCTTCCTCATGACCTTTGCCATGGGCGGAGTGCCTCACTCAGGCTCCCGGCCGTCATATGATGATTTTTATATCCTGTTTCCTTCTTTTTTTTGACTTGAAGTCTATTTTGTCTGATGTGAGTATGGCTAACACCCATTTTCTTCTGGATGTCATTTTCTTGGTGTATCATCTTCCATCCCCTCCCATTGAGCTCATGTTTTTCTTGACAATTGAGGTGAGTTTCCTGAAGGCAGCATATTTAGTTTTGTTTTGTTTTTTAATCCATTCATTCCCTCTTTGTCTTCTGACTGGTGAGTTCAATGCATTTATAATTATGGTCATTATTGATAAATGAGGATTTCGTGTTGCTGTTTTTTACCTTCTTGTTACTCCAGATCTCCACAATTTCTTTTTCTTCGTGCTTCTGTCCACCATTTTAGCTTGGAGGTTTTATGTGATATTTTGCTCAGTTCCCTTTTATAATATTTTTTGTTTACTACTTTAGATTTTTGTTTTGTGGTTGCCACAAGTTTTACATAAAACATCTCAGATAAAATAGTCCTTTTTCAGCTGATAGCATCTTATTAATTTGCTTATACAAATTCCATCCTTTTATTTTTCCCTTTTATGCTTTGTTGTCTCAAATTATCCCATTTTATGTTCTGAATTCGTTACCAAATTGAAATAGTTATAGTTTGTATTTACTACATTTCCTCCCCTTTAATCTTTATGTTATAATGAAATGTTTAACAACCTATTTTGATATATAGATTTACAATTTTCTGATTCTGTTTATCATCTTACTCAAAGTTTTATGCATTGTTTTGTTTGTTTGTTTCAAGTAAAGGAGTTTCAAGGACTTCCCTGTGGCTCAGATGGTAAAGCATCTGCCTTCAATGTGGGAGACCCAGGTTCGATCCCTGCATTGGGAAGATCCCCTGGAGAAGGAAATGGCAACCCACTCCAATACCCTTGCCTGGAAAATCCCATTGGCAGAGGAGCCTGGTAGGCAACAGTCCATGGGGTCGCAAAGAGTCGGACACAACTGAATGACTTCACTTCGAAGGAGTTTCAATACCTTGTAAGACAGGTCTAGTGGTGATAAACTTCCTCAGCTTTTGTTTGTCTGGAAAAGTTTATTTTCCTTTATATCTGAATGATAACTTTGCTGGATAGAATATGCTTAGCTAATAGTTTTCATCTTTCAATAGTTTGAGAATGTGAGTCCACTCTTCTGACATGTAGAGTTTCTGCTGAGAAATGTGCTGATAGACTAATGGGAGTTCCTTTGTAGATTGCTAGTTTTTTTTTTTTTTTTAATTGACTGCCTTTAAATATCTCTTTTTCATTAACTTTTTACAGTCTTAATATAATGTCTCCTAGAGAAGGACCTTTTGCATTAGGGTAATTAGATGTTCTCTTACCTTCAAGAATGTTTATCTCAGTTCCTTCCCTGTGTTTTGGAAGTTCTCAGCTATTATTTCCTTAAATATCCTCTCTATTCCTTTCTCTTTTCTCCTTATATTGTACCTATTATTATTATGTTGCACTTCTAATGGAGTCAGATAGCTCTTGTAGAATTTCATTTTAATATCCTATTTCTTCTCATCTTCTACCTATATGATGTTTAGATTTCTATCTTTGAGCTTGCTATTCTCACTCCCTGATGATCTTCTGTATTACCACTGCTTTCTAAATGCATTCTTTATTTTACTAAGTTCTTCAGCTCCAGAATTTCTGACTGGTTCCTTTTTAGAGTTTCAGTATCTTTGGTAAGGTATTGCTTCTGTTCATTCATTTTAATCCTGAGCTAGTAAACATTTTTTCCCTGAGTTTTCTCATAGTTCAGAGTTATCTCATGATGTATATTTTAAATTCTCTATCAGTTAGATCACAATATTCTATGAATTTAAATTAAGTTTCTATAGAATTATTTTATTTTTGTGATGCTGTGTTAAGGTAATTTTTAATGGTTCTGGATGAAATATTTCTTTGCCAATGCATGTAACATAATGGACACCTTTCTTTAGGTAAAACATTATTGTTGTTGTTTGTTGTTTAGTCACTAAGTCATGTCTGACTCTTTTGCAACCCCTTGGACTGTAGCTTGCCAGGCTCCTCTGTCCATGGGATTTCCCAGGCAAAAGACCTGGAGCAGGTTGTTATTTCCTTCTCCAGGGAATCTTCCCAACCCAGGAATCAAAGCCACATCTCCTGTATTGGCATGTGGATTCTTTACCACTGAGCCACCAGGAGAACTTTTTAATTTGATTTTTTTCTTTTGTTTTTGAGTAGGTCGCACTCTAGCGTAAGTTTGCTTCCTCCCCCCCCTACCTGCGCTGCCTCTGGCTATATTTTAGAATGAACATTTTTCACCCTCCACCACCTCCCGAAGATGTCACCCAGTGACCTCATTGCTTATGCCTACAGGGTTGCTGGTGATTTGCTGCTGCTGGTGTCAGTGTTGTCACTGGTTACAGTACAAGGGACACTGAGATGGCAGGCACCTCCATCTCATCCGGATTTGCTTGGATTGTGGGTTCCACTGCCTTGGGTGGAGGAGGATTGCCAGGGGTTAGGATCATGGATACTTCTGCCACTTCCCTGGTTGTCAGGTTTACAGGTGCCACCGTGGCAGGCAAAGAGGTTGAGTGGTGGGTGCTTCTGCAGGTTAGGGATGGGGTCACAGGCCCCACCTTCACTGCTGCCCAATTCTCTGGGGCTATCAGCACCACTGTGACCAGAAGACTGGAGTCATTTCTTCCACCTCCCCTGTTGCTGTTGTGTTCTCTAAGACTGTGGGCTCAGATCCCAGGGCTGGGGAGGCAGTCCAGTATTGCATGCATTTTATGTTGTTCCCAAGTTCTGCCTCCTCTATGTGTTCCAGTCCACCTACATTTAGGTGTACAGATGTGTGGAACTCTCTTGCATCCTGGTGTATTGAATAGAGGAAACTTTTGAATTTTAAAGTTTTACTGGTTGTAAATTGAAGGGGAGAAATGGAGTATTTCATATCACCATGATGTTGACCAGAATTCTGCCACTATAATTTTCATTTCATGCATCACACTTTTTTGGTAGGTTTTTGATAGGTTTAATTTCCATATAAACTGGTCATAATAATTTTATTTCAATTAGTAATATTTTTATCAAATTAAATTGTTATTTCTCCATAAACTTGAAATTTGTTTTTTATGGAAACCTCCATTTCAACTAGTTCTTTAAACTATTAAAATTACAGAAGGTATGAGGCACTGACTGTTTTGGGCATGTTAAAATACAGCACGTAGCTGAGAGGAAAGAAAAAAGAAGCTAGGATAAGAAATTATATTGTCTGAAAATTTTAAACGTTGAAAGTAGGCCTCTTCTGGCAGAATTTGAGCATTATAATAATACAGTTTCTAACATAGTAAGAATTTCACTAAAAAGAAGGATATAATCCAGTAGGGGGAAAATGAGGAGAAATAGTTCAGGAGGTGGGTTCCCGGAAACATTTTTTATATGTAGAATGTTTTCTACAGAGTTTCAGTCAGTGACTTGTGCAGGAAGAATCTAATCACTAGAAGACAGATGTGCAGTCAGGTGAGCTTCAAGGGTATCTTACAACCGCAAAAATAAACAAATAGAGTCCCAGAAAAGAAAAGAGAAACAAAATCCAAATTTTATGGGTGTATAAGTTCAGTTCAGTTCAGTCACTCAGTCGTGTCTGACTCTGAGACCACGTGGACTGCAGCATGCCAGGCTTCCCTGTCCATCACCAACTCCTGGAGTTTACTAAAATTCATGTCCATTGAGTCAGTGATGCCATTCAACTATCTCATCCTCTGTCGTCCCCTTCTCCTCCTGGCTTCAATCTTTCACAGCATCAGGGTCTTTTCGAATGAGTCAGCTCTTCACATCAGGTGGCCAAAGTATCGGAGTTTCAGCTCAATATCAGTCCTTGCAATGAATATTCAGGACTGATTTCCTTTAGGATGGACTGGTTGGATCTCTTTGCAATCCAAGGGACACTCAAGAGTCTTCTCCAACACCACAGTTCAAAAGCATCAATTCTTTGGTGCTCAGCTTTTTTTATAGTTTAACTCTCAGATCCATACATGACTACTCTAAAAACCACAGCCTTGACTAGATGGACCTTTGTTGGCAAAGTAATGTCCCTGCTTTTTAATATGCTAAGTTGGTCATAACTTTTCTTCCAAGGAGTAAGCATCTTTTAATTTCATGGCTGCAGTCATCATCTGCAGTAATTTTGGAGCCCCCAAAAATAAAGTTTGTGCTGTTTCTCCAACTATTTGCCATGAAGTGATGGGACCAGATGTCATGATCTTTGTTTTCTGAATGTTGAGCTTTAAGCCAACTTTTTCAACTCTCCTCTGCACCTTCATCAAGAGCCTCTTTACTTCTTCTTCACCTTCCACCATAAGGGTGGTGTCATCCTCATATCTGAGGTTATTGGTATTTCTCCTGGCAATCTTGATTCCAGCTTGTGTTTCATCCAGCCCAGCTTTACTCATGATGTTCTCTGCACATAAGTTAAATAAGCAGGGTGACAATATACAGTCTTGATGTACTCC
The DNA here is from genome assembly GCF_027580195.1 of Bos mutus. Taxonomy (NCBI): domain Eukaryota; kingdom Metazoa; phylum Chordata; class Mammalia; order Artiodactyla; family Bovidae; genus Bos; species Bos mutus. Next base: position 28,907,321 of record NC_091630.1, on the reverse strand, counting down.
TTTTCCTATTTGGAACCAGCCTGTTGTTCCATGTCCAGTTCTAACTGTCGCTTCCTGACTTGCATACAGATTTCTCAGGAGGCACGTCAGGTGGTCTGGTATTCCCATGTCTTTCAGAATTTTCCGCAGTTTATTGTGATCCACACAGTCAGTGGCTTTGGCATAGTCAATAAAGCAGAAGCAGATGTTTTTCTAGAACTCTCTTACTTTTTCAATGATCCAGTAGATGTTGGCAATTTGATCTCTGGTTCCTCTGCCTTTTCTAAAACCAACTTGAATATCTGGAAGTTCATGCTTCACGTATTGCTGAAGCCTGGCTTGGAGAATTTTGAGCATTACTTTACTAGCCTGTGAGATGAGTGGAATTGTGCAGTAGTTTGAGCATTCTTTAGCATTGCCCTTTTTTTGGATTGGATTGAAAACTGACCTTTTTCCAGTCTCGTGGCCACTGCTGAGTTTTCCAAATTTGCTAGCATATTGAGTGCAGCATTTTCACAGTATCATGTTTAAGGATGTATCTTTATGGATGTATAACAAAATCCAAAAGAAGAAAGTCAACAGTTATATAAATCAAAGGCTCACTTTGTATTCAAATTTTGTGCATATACTTTTACTAAGCAGTTATACTATAATCCTACACCAGATATACAACTGAAATTCCTACTGTGCTTCATGTTGTCTTCAATACTGACCCAGATATATCAGTAGGTATAACTATGCAGAGTTAGTATAAATATAAGGAAGAAAGCTCATAATTTTAGATATAACATTTGGTGAAAGAACCAGTTTATACTACTTGCCACATTTTAAGGTCTCAATAGACACACTGTAGCTAGTGATTACCATATTAGGCAATGTAGATATAAGAAAATATCCATTATCAGAAAAATTATATTAGAAAGATATGTTCTAGATGTTTAATAAATTAGATAACATTCAGTGTAGTAATCTTAAATGATAATAGAGGGAATCCCTGGCTTGGAACTGCTAAGTTTTGCAAGTCAGTGTTCCCCTCCCCTCTACCTTCTTTCAATTCCTCACACTAAAAATTGTTAACTTTTACTGACATATTTTCCTCTCCCCCTTTACAATTTTGGTGGCAGTTCATTACGTTTGAATGAAACATATTTGTAAAAATCATTATAAATTATGGTGTAATGTATTATAATTATAATACAAATTTATTTTATGTAAATCCATAGTGATATATCTTGAAATAAATGAAACTTGACTTATTCAATTGTTATAGTACTAGAGTATAATTAAAATGCAAGGTCATTTAGAAAATGACATAAAAACTTTTTAGGACTGGTATAAACATTTTATGTGGTCAAAGAAAAATAATTGGAAAATGCTAACCTCTTTCCTCCACAAATTAAACTAATTGAGATAATTGTGAGTTCCATAATTGAATTAAGGAACTGATATTTTAGGGACAGGTCAGGAACCAACAATTAGATCTGGACATGGAACAATAGACTGGTTCCAAATAGGAAACAGAGTATGTCAAGGCTGTATATTGTCACCTTGCTTATTTAACTTATATGCAGAGTACATCATGAGAAACGCTGGGCTGGAAGAAGCACAAGCTGGAGTTAAGATTGCTGGGAGAAATATCAATAACTTCAGATATGCAGATGACACCACCTTTATGGCAGAAAGTGAATAAGAACTAAAAAGCCTCTTGATGAAAGTGAAAGAGAAGAGTGAAAAAGTTGGCTTAAAGCTCAACATTCAGAAAACTAAGATCATGGCATCTGGTCCCATCATTTTATGGCAAATAGATGGGGAAACAGTGGAAACAGTGTCAGATTTTATTTTGGGGGGCTCCAAAATCACTGCAGATGGTGACTGCAGCCATGAAATTAAAAGATGCTTACTCCTTGGAAGAAAAGTTATGACCAACCTAGATAGCATATTCAAAAGCAGAGACATTACTTTGCCAACAAAGGTCCATCTAGTCAAGGCTATGGTTTTTCCAGTAGTCATGTATGGATGGGAGAGTTGGACTGAGGGCCGAAGAATTGATGCTTTTGAACTATGGTGTTGGAGAAGACTCTTGAGAGTCCATGGGACTGTAAGGAGATCCAACCAGTCCATCCTAAAGGAGATCAGTCCTCGATGTTCATTGGAAGGACTGATGCTGAAGCTGAAACTCCAATAATTTGGCCACCTCATGTGAAGAGTTGACTCATTGGAAAAGACTCTGATGCTGGGAGGGATTGGGGGCAGGAGGAAAAAGGGACAACAGAGGATGAGATGGCTGGATGGCATCACCGACTCGATGGATGAGTTTGGGTGAACTCTGGGAGTTGGTGATGGACAGGGAGGCCTGGCGTGCTACGATTCATGGGCTCGCAAAGAGTCGGACATGACCGAGCGACTGAACTGAACTGGACTGACTACTTCTCTTAAAATACACAATTCTTAAACAGTCTGTATGAGTGTTATATTTAGAATAAATTCATCAAATTGACTTTTCCTGAATGATGTGCAATAAAGATTAGTGAGACTGTGTCTTCAAGAATGACTTTATTTATTTAGTTTCTCAGATGATTTCTTTATGAGAGCAAACTTCCAGGTATACTCAGTCTAAGTCACCCAGCATCATCTTATAGTCAGTTGGAATTACTTGGAAATTCACTACTTTATTCTGTCTTTTACTATCAAATTATGTTAGAATTTACTCTTATTCTTAATAAAGGCAAGTTAAGATAAAATAATTGTTATTTAGAGGATCTCACACTCCCAATAAAGTGATACCTCTTAATCTTTAAGATTCTAATAATCAGTCTATAGTTATTTCAAATTGGGTTTGAACAAGTGGACATTTTATTATTGATATAATTAGACAATTGAACTGGTGATTTTATCACATAATTTGTTGTATTCATAAAAAGTTTATATAATATAAAACTAAGTGCATACAGTTATATAAAACACATATATCTTTGTCCTCATTCACTAGAAATAATTTATTGTTTCATTTTTAGGGATATTAAACATAGCTTTGGAGAAAGATATATTTTATCCAACACTAGGAGAATAATGGCTCAGATCTTATCTATATAACAAAAGTTGTATACAGCTGTTGTATTTCAAGATTCCTCAGAATGAATTCATAAACAACTGAGGTGAATATTTTTTTCAGAGATTCATCAAAATTTAAGTTTCTCTCCATAGAGCTTCAGAAATAAACAATTGTATTTTTGATATTATTGTTTATTTTGGTCTAATACTTGATTATTTTTGGTAGAGAAATAGTATACAAATGCATCTTATTATTTTATGCACATATGCCTTAAATCCTCAGGGTTTACAAAAGACACAAGAGCACAAGTACATATACACAATCACAAACACCTAAGTCATTGATTCACTTAACAAGGAATCAGTGTTAACAAGGAATCAATGTTTGGCTTTGAGTAAGCCAATCAGGGGGAAAAAAAAAAAGGTGAAGTGGTGGGCAGTATCTCTAGTATCTCCTGGCCAAGTAGTAAATGGTTCAGGCATCACAATTAGTTTTTCAAAGAATGAAAAGAAGAAACTCAATTTATTTTTTTTTCCTTGTTGAAAATAAGAAAGAAAATTCCTATTTTCTTAAAATTTTTCTTTTATATTGGGGTATAGTTGATTAGTAATGCTGTGTATAGAAAAGTGATTACGTTATTCTTTTCAAATTTTTTCCCATTTAACTTGTTACACAAATATTGAGCAGAATTCCCTGGGCTATATAGTAGGTTCTTATTTTAAATATAGCCATTCTTTTTCAAAACTTTTCTCATTTAGGTTATTACATGAATATTGAGCAGAGTTCCCTGGGCTATATAGTAGGTTCTTATTTTAAATATAGCTATTCTTTTTCAAAACTTTTCTCATTTAGGTTATTACATGAATATTGAGCAGAGTTCCCTGGGCTATACACTAGGTCCGTATTTTTAATACAGTAGTGTGTTTATGTCAATCCCAAGCTCCCAAATTTATCCCTGTCCCTCAAGCTCATGGGGTTGCAAGAGTAGGACATGACTTAGGGACTAAACCACCACTCATTTCTTTGCTAACCATAAGATTATTTTCTAAGTCTGTGAACCTGTGTCTCTTTTATAAATAAATTCATTTGTATCATTTCTTTAGATTTCACATATGATTGGTATCAGATGATATCTGTTGAAGAAACTCCATTTCTGAAAAGTGAAGATATTCATTCATTTTTTGAGTGAAAAAAATAAAAGTTTTATTTTCACATATTATGTAATTTTAATATAATTTCCATTGACAGTTTAGATAAAGGTAGATTGAAAGTTAAAGTGGCTCAGTCCTGTCCGACTCTTTGCAACCCCATGGACTACAAAGTCCATGGAATTCTCTAGGCCAGAATACTAGAGTGGGTAGCCTTTCCCTTCTCCAGGGGATCTTCCCAAACCAGGGATCAAACCCAGGTCTCCTGCAATGCAGGCGGATTCTTTACCAGATGAGCCACAAGGGAAGCCCAAGAATACTGGGGTGGGTAGCCTGTCCCTTCTCCAGGGGATCTTCCCAATCCAGGAATCCTACATTTCAAGTGGATTCTTTACAAACTGAGCTATAAGGGAAGCCCAAAGGCAAACTGGGCTTCCCTTGTGGCTCAACTGGTAAAGGCTCAGCTGATAAAGGCTCAGTTGGTAAATAATCTGGTAAACTGTATGTTATCATACACTTCACTGTTATTGATATACATGTTAGCTTCTCATTTGAAGACATATTCCTGAAGTCAGGTTTTTATCTTATATATCCCCTGCTGCTGCTGCTAAGTCGCTTCAGTCGTGAACGACTCTGTGCGACCCCACAGACCGCAGCCCACCAGGCTCCCCTGTCCCTGGGATTCTCCAGGCAAGAACACTGGAGTGGGTTGCCATTTGCTTCTCCAATGCATGAAAGTGAAAAGTGAAAGTGAAGTCGCTCAGTTGTGTCCCGTGTCCGACTCTTGGCGACCCGATGGACTGTAGCCTACCAGGCTCCTCTGTCCATGGGAGTTTTCAGGCAAGAGTGCTGGAGCGGGGTGCCATTGCCTTCTCCGATATATCCCCTAGCATTAGTATTTATTTTTTAGAATATAGAAGGCATTCTGCAATTGTTTGATGAATAAACAATTCTGTCTTCCTATGTTATTGTGAAAGTATTGGGTACAATACTGAAAATAGAGAAGTAATTTTCAAGATAAATTTCAGTAACTGACCAGACCTCTGGTATATATATAATATTACTTTGAATGTTTCGTTCCTAACAATATTTATTCATGCTATTTCTTTTCTAATGGTATTTGTTAGTTTTTCTATATGTAGAATGAGAGAAATTCCTTTTTGCAATGGAATGAAGGCAGCAGTGCCTGAGCTATGTGTAATAGGAAGAAAATATCTTTTTTAAATCATGAATTGTAATGAATTATGTTGAATAAGAAAGCAGGAAAAATTAATCTTTGAAAACACATTAAAGTAACTTAATTTACTTTAAATCCAGATTTAGCATCAAATTCTGTATACTTTTATGTAAAATTTATAATTAAAAATTTACCAACTAAGATTATAAATTATACATTGATTTATTACTCAGAAATATAAAATAATGTTAATTTATTCTTATATTATATATGGTAAAATACCTTACCACGTAATCCAAGCTTTGTATAATTCACTGATTAAAACCTTATTACAACTTATAAGCCATATTCTGAATTTTAGAAATAGTGTCATTAGCTTAGAGAGGCATCCTGTTTGAACCATGAGTTTTTAAAAAATCAAAATTTTAGAACAAATTTTACATTAAATTAACAGTATTAAAACACTGGCACTGGGAACTTCTTTTTAGCCAGAGCGAAGCTGAGTGTCAGAGCTTCCCACATGGCTTGAACCCGAGGCCTAGGTTTTAGCTTCCCAAAAAACATTAACACTAAAGCTACACACATGGTCACCCCAGCCAACTTCCAGGCTGTTTTAGAGTAGTGGATGGGGATGGGATGTGCACTTTGCCAGTTACTGTGGTCTACCCAGGAGTTCTTGGGAGCAGCCAGTACCTAACCTTGGATCTTATTAGTTAATTTTTGGTCTTAGTAAATGATATTTTGGAGAAGGCAATGGCACCCCACTCCAGTACTCTTGCCTGGAAAATCCCATGGATGGCGGAGCCTGGTAGGCTGCAGTCCATGGGGCCGCTAAGAGTTGGACATGACTGAGCGACTTCCCTTTCACTTTTCACTTTCATTTATTGGAGAAGGAAATGGTAACTCACTCCAGTACTCTTGTCTGGAGAATCCCAGGGTCGGGGCAGCCTGGTGGGCTTCCATCTACGGGGTCGCATAGAGTCAGACATGACTGAAACGACTTAGCAGCTTAGCAAATGATATTTATTTTTCATAATGGATGCATTTAAATAACTTAACAAGTCAATCTGTATGAATACTGCCTAAACTATAAGTTCTAGTCTAAAAAATATTGTTGTTTTCAGGGGAAGTTTTCCTATGGTATGCTCAAGAAGAAAAATAATCTATAAAACATGAGAGTTGAATCAATTTAGTAAGTACTAATAGATTTTTTTAAGGGTTTATTTATTTATTTCTTTTTTTGCCACACTGCATGGCTTGTGGTGTCATAGCTCTCCAACCACAGATTGAACCTGGGCCCTCAGCAGTGCAAGTATGGAGTTCTAACCACTGGAATGCAAGGGAATTCTCTTAGTACTAGATTTGAGAGAAGAGCACATATATATATTTTTTTAATGTTGATTATGTATAAATTTTCATTGAACAGGTATATCATTTTCATGGATTTTTGAAACTTTTCATAAGTAAATGGTGAAAAAAACCAATAGACCAAAGGAATATCAAACAGAACTTAATAAGTAGATTTTTGCTTAAGGGGATTTTTTCTAGAAGGATTGTCTTTTCCAAAAGGTAAAACTGAATGGAAAAATATTGCTTTCATTCAGTACTATACTATTTGCTATACATTTAAAAACCGATGCTTTCAAAATATAATTATTTTCATTAATTCAAACAGTTATTTACTAAAATATCTATTTGATACCTTCAATGTATCAGTAGTGTTTCTACATGGTTTTTATATCAAT